>NC_056735.1:1262801336-1263008836 GCF_019279795.1 Protopterus annectens | reverse complement strand
AGTGTGAATTCCATACTGACATTGGTTTGCACTTTTTAGCCCTTGCAGTTGATGTAGGCCTCCAAAGTCTTGTCCTTTACTAGGCCTGCTGATGTCATCTACCATGAGATTACCTAAAGCCATGCTAATGTCAGACTTGAGTATTGGCATGTGCATTATGTGCTGTGATCTGTAGTGTGCAACACTAGATAAGTAAGGGTTTTACTTTCACTCCAGCCCATGTGTGTGTGTGTGTGTGTGTGTGTGTGTGTGTGTGTGTGTGTGTGTGTGTGTGTGTGTGTGTGTGTGTGCACATAATCCTACAGCATAAGTGTGAATCCCAAATGTCATGGTTTTGCACTGTTTTGGGCCTTACAGGTTGTCCTCCACAAGGCCTGATGATGTCATCTACCATAAAATTACCTAAAGCTATGTTAACATCAGACAACAGGTGTGTCACATTCATTAAGTATTTTGATGTATAGTATGTAAAACTAAATAAGTAGCGGTTCTATTCTCACTCTAGCCTACTTGATGTGAGTATGTGTGCGCATCTCCCTATAGAACAAGTGTAAATCCCAAACTAACATAGTTTTGCACTTATTTAGGAACTGCAGGCCTCCAAACCCTTGTCCTCCACAAGACCTGCTAATATCAGCTGCCATAAGATCACATAAAGCCATGTTAATGTCAGACATGAGCAGTGGTGCATGCGATGCATTTTGTGTCCTGTAGTTTCTAAACTTAAATAAGTAAGGGTTCTGTGCTAAATGAAGTTAACTTGGTGTGTGTGTATACTGTATATTGTTCTGTAAATGTAGACAGGTAGTGGTACTATTATCACTGCAGCCAACTTGGTGTGTGTGGATGTTAGTCAGAACATTTTACATCAGCCTAAGGGATCATAGGATCATAGGGAGTTACTAGGCTAATGACCCTATTACCCTTACTATCATAGCCAAGCTCTCACCCTTATTTCCATGGTCAACACCTATTGCCCCTGTCAAAGAGGGACACAGGTGGAATTCCCGGGGTAAATTTACAGTCACCCATCCAGTCGTCCAGACTGACTTTGTGGAGGGCCAATGAGGTGTTCTGTTTGACATAAAGTGGGAGTCTGTTCCAAAGGTATGTTAACCTCTGGGAGTCAAATCTGTCCTTCTAACAGGTTTTATTAATGTCACATGCTAGGTTAAGGTCTTTAGAATGAGTAATCGGTTTACCATTTGACTTAAGGATATGCAGCTTTTCCAATAAAGCAGGGTCAGAGATTGCATTGTATACAAGGTAGACATCACATCTGAGTAGTCTGTATGAAACAGAATAAAATAACAGTCATTTCAGATGATCCACATAGGACAGAGGCTGAAGACCTTGAATTTTTCTTGGGAGGAACCTTTATGTTCTCTCTAATTTCTGCAGGTGCTTGCAAAGGTACATACCAAGAGTCTATATTATAACAACGAATGATCAAATGATCAAACGTTGTTATATCAAACTCAAAAGTTTGAATTCACAAAACATCGAACAACCAGAACAGCATTTTTTTTTTCCCTGGGAAAAAAATCGCTGTTCCCCAAAAAAAAATAAAAAGACATTAAAACATTGCATAAACTGGGGGATTTCGCCCACCACACCCCCCAACGTGGGGGGCATAGTCCCCCACACCCTCCCTACTTAAAAATACCAACTCTGAGATCACACTACAGTGCTGGAAATGGCAAAGTGATGGAAACGGCCAAGCAACTTTTTCCACAGGGAAAGAATTTGCTTATATGCCACTTCATCATTTTGCCTTTTCGACATTTCTAGTTCGACCCCCAAAATGCATCTTCGGTCATCTGATAAGAACTCACATACCAAAAGGGGCATTGTACTCAATTATTGGTCTGTTGAGGGAAGAGTACAGGGAGGTTATAACTTTTTCTCTGGAAACAATGCACTTACCTATGACTTTAGCAAGATAGAATACCCTTCTTACCAGTGTGGAGACATGGTGATTAAAAGTAAGGTAGCTGTCAATCTGTGTGGCCAGGTCTCTCATCATTGAGTGTGTACGTAAGGTGTTGCTGTTGATGCAGTAGTTAGCAGGGACATCGCTTTCACCAAAAGGAATGACAATACATTTTTGCATTGAGTTTAAGGCCATGACTTTTGCACCAATCATTTGTGTGTGTAAGACCCTCTTGTAGCATGTTGACATAATTTGGAGATTCTATGACCACTCCCAGTTTGCAGTCATCAGCAAACTTTATTCAGCCATAGACATTTAGTTTTTGCTTGTTCATCAAAGAAATAGATTCCAAACAGTACAGGTTCCATAACTGAACCCTGTAGAACACCACTGGTTACAGGTCTGCTGTTGAAGGCGGATTCCACTATTTTGACTATATGAGTTCTATCAGTGAGCCAGTTAGCAACCTATCTAATGATATAAGGGTTGATGCCTACTTGGGTAAGTTTGTCTATGATGCCTGAGTGAGGGATACTATCAAATGCCTTGGCTAAGTCCAAGTAGGCTGTATGAACAGATTTCCCCTCATCCAGGGCCTTTGTGACTATCTCAAAGACGTCCACCAGGTTTAACAGCATGATCTCCCTTTGACAAATCCAAACTGAGCAGGGTGAAGTTTTTGGAGATTACTTATGTCTTTGTTGATAAGGTCCATGGTGATTTGTTCCATGGCCTTACTGATAAGGCTAGTCAGGCTAATAAATCTATAGTTCCTGGGGTCAGTGGATGTACCACCTTTGTGCAAGGCTATAACAGTGGTTGTTTTCCATTCAGCTGGTACAAAGCCGGTACTTAGACTATGATTGAAAAGAGTACAATGTATACTGAGCATGTGGACATAGCTAATCTGTTAGCTGGTATGTTCTGTGAAAACTTTACTCCCCTATCCCTGCCACATGTACTCCAAGACATCCATATCACCTGTCCTGTACCTTATATCTGTAAACAGCAAGTCATAAATGTCCTCTCTAAGGCCAAAAACACAGCATCTATGGAACCTGATAACATCCCAGGCTGCGTCCTACATGGGCTTCAACAAGAATTAACAACAGCATTGGGTACTCTTTTCAACCATAGTCTAAGCACAGGCTTCATCCCAGATGAATTGAGAATGACCACCATTACTCACCTGCACAAAAGTTATGCTTCCACTGACCACTACTCAGGTATCATTGACAATCTCACCTAGCTAGGTATCAACCCTTAATCATTAGATGGGTCTCTAATTGGCTCACTGATAGAAAACATATATAATCAAAATATGGGAATCCACCTCCAATAGCACACCTGTAACCAGTGGTGTTCCATAGGGATCTGTCCTGGCACCTCCACTGTTTGGAACCGATTTCTACAAAGTACAAGCTAAAACTAAAGGTTTGTGGCTGACAATGTTTACTGATGACTGCAAACTGGGAGCTGTCATAGAATCTCCAAATGATATCAACATCCTACAAGAGGGTCTTACACACACAAATGATTGATGCCAAAGTTATGACCTTAACCTTAATTCCAAAAAATGTATTATCCTCCCTCTCAGTATGTGCGATGTTCCTGCTAACTACCACATCAATAACAAAACACTAAGTATACACTCACTGGTGCGAGACCTGGGAACACAGGTTGACAGTAACCTTACCTTTGATCAGCATGTCTCCACAGTGGTAAGCAGGGTATTTTATTTTGCTCACCTCATAAGTAAGGCCATTGCATCCAGAAAATGAAATAAGTTTTAACCTCTCTGTACTCTAACTTCATCTGGCCAATAATGGAATGCAACACCCCTTTTGGTATGTGCATTTCCAAGCACCTGCAGCAATTGGAGAGACCACAAAGGTTGGATAATTCAAGTACTTAAGTATCTGTCCTATGTGAATCATATGAGATCACTGTCACTTCATACTGTTTCATACAGACTACTCATAGGTGATGTATGCCTTGCATGTGAGGCAAACTTTGAAATGCTGCATATCTAAAGACCTTAACCTGGTATGTAACAGTATTAGAGCATGCTAGAGCATCAGCTTTGTCTCCCAGAGGTTACCACACCTTTGGAATGGACTCCCACTTCATGTCAAACAGAGCACCTCATTGGTTCTCTTCAATCACAATGTGGGCAATTGGATATAAATTCACACTGGGGTTCCACCTGTGTTCCTCTTGGACCATGGCAATTGTTACTGATCTTGAAAATAAGGGTAGAACTTGGCTAGGCTTGTAAGGGCCTTAAGGCCATTAGCCTAGTAACTTCCTGTGATATTACTCAGTCATAGTCCATGTGGGAGTACATGACCTGTGACATACCTCTCTAGACTATACTTATAGATAATCATTTGAGCTCTCAGAAGACATCTGTGTGGTCACTGACACATGACTTAAAGGTGCAAAGAGCCTACTAATAGTGCAAGGTTAGTATGCCTTCCACACATTTAGATCAGCTAATTCACAGGCAGGGGCTAAAGGTGGAGGTATCTCTATGTACATCAAAACTAAAGATACTTCAAGCCTGATCAAACAGGACAATGCACTTGAGCTGCTCCAGGTTTGCACATGAGCTGCTCCAAGTTCAATTCACAATAGGCAAAATCCAATACTACTTCCATGCAATCTATAGGCCCCTCTCTATGACCCAGGACACCCATACCATGTATGTAAACTTATTAGAAACACTAACTATCCAACCCAATACCATATTCATGGGTGGCTTCCATTATTTCACTCTTACCTGGGAATCCTATATGACAATAAACATACTGGCACAGAAATTCCTGGCTTTTGTAAACACAAACTCCCTGGACCAGATAGCTAATACACCAAATAGGGGTGCAACCATACTGGATCTGGTCCTCACCAATATGGGTGAGTCATGCACAACCCTGCATTGTAATGTATTCCCTGGTAAGGTCCGAACACAAATTGGTCTCCTTTGAAGTAAACATGAGACATGGACCCCCAGCTAGACATGGAATATTCAAGAACTACTCTAATGCTAACCTCCAGCTATTAGGTAATAAACTGGCCAAATCTCAAGCCCCTATAAACACTGAGGATACTGCAGCCTATGCAGCAGTGTTTACAGAAACCTTGTATGAGCATGTTCATAGCTGCATAGAGGCAGCTGTACCCACCAGGGAGAAGTGCAGAACTAACTAAAAAATCAAACCACACTAATAGGCTGTATAACAGAAGGAAGAAACTCATGGCAAAATGTAGGAGGTACAGCAGACATCAGGATAAAAGGACTGTCATCAAAGTGAACAAAACAGAGGAAAAATTATGTCTACCAAAGCCAGAATTTAGGTAAGTGCGGGCTCCCAGGCCAAGGACAACCACAAAGCATAGCATACTTTAGATATGACTGCAACATCAAAGGTAGGATACAGTTATATGCACATCTCATTGTAAATGGAACCACCTATAATGAGGCAGAAGAAAGAGCAAACCTGGCTGATAACTTGAGCCCCAACTTTACCTCTCTTTCCCACACAACTTTCCCTCAGGAAATACCATCAAATATAAGTACTGTCACAAGGAAACAAGTCCTCAATGCTCTCTCTAAGAATGAGTAGACTGCATCAGTGGGCCTAGACAATATCCCAGCATGCCTTCCAAATAGCATGAAACATGACCTTTCAGGGCCTCTGGTATTACAATTTCACTGTAGCCAAAAAACAGGCTTCATGTGTCATGAATGGAGAATAGCATCAGTTATCCATCTGTACAATTGTGGGCTATCTACAGACCCTGGAGAGTACAGACCCAGAAGTATCACTCATCTGATATGTAAAGCCATGAAAAGAATTATAGTGGAAATGATCAATAGAAATGTAGTACACCTCCAGACACTGGAAAAAACGAAGTTTGGTTTCATTAAGTGTAAATCATGTCTACCCAACCTGGTGGACCTATTTGAGAAAGTAACCAAAGCAATGGATGAGGGGAAAAGTGGTTCACACTGCCTACCATGGCCCGACAAGGCATGTGACACTATATCTTCATCAGGCATTGTTGATAAACTCAAGAGGTTAGGTACAAACTAATATGTCAGCTGGTAGATAGCCAAGTGGCTCACAGACAGGACCCAGGAAGTTAGTATAGAGGAGTCCACCTCTACAAACAGTCCAGTCACAAGTGGACTCCCTCATAAATCATTCCTCAGAGCACTCCTCTTAGGCCTTTTACATGTCTGAAGTCAATGCCACTGTCAGTGGCCTCTGGTTGACTAAATTTGCAGATGATTGCAAATTAGGAGCTGTCATTGAATCCCACACTGACACAAATGTTCTCCAGGAAGGGATGACACAGACATACAACTGGTGTCAGGGCCATGGAATAACATTAAATGCCAATAAATGCACAATACTATGCTATGGGAAGTCATCCACCCCTGGTAACTATCATATTGACAGCACACCTCTTACAGTTGACCCAGTAGTCAGGGACTTAGTGACACACATAGACAGTGATCTAGCTTTTGACTGTCACTTCTCTACAGTATTTGGGACATCATTCTATGTTGTGCAACTTATTAACAAAGGTATGGCATGTAAGTCCAGAGAAGTCATTTTCCAGTGTATTCTGCGTTCATCAGACCTATCATTGAGTGCTGTGCCACCTTTGGTATGTACCTAGCCAGGCATATCCAACAATTGGAACATCCACACAGTTTCCTCATTAAACCAATGCAGGATGTACATAAAACATCATATGCAGAATGTGTCAAGGCCCTATCACTGTATTCTGTGTAATACAGCCTTTGGAGGGGAGATGTATGCCTGCCATACAGGGTATTGTCAGACCCCACTGTGGATCACCTGCATATCCATGAAACAATTAGCACCAGAATTACCCATTCTACTGACCTACACCTTGCTTCTGGTATTAATAGGATGCACTGAAGAGACAGGTATGTATCCCAGAGAGTACACCCTGTATGGAACAGGCTCCCCAACCATGTGAAGCAGAGTTCCACCTTAATGCAAATCAAGTGGTAGGTACACAATTGGATTGGGAACAGGACAAGCATCCCTGGTTTGGGACCTATGTCAGTAATGGACAGATGGAAACTGTCGGTTTCATCTCTTAGGCCCCTGCTTATAAGTGTTTCATCTTCCAAAACCCTGCTTACACTTATCAGGGGTATCATACCTTGTCAGAGATTTGAGATGCATTGCTGGGCTTAAAGAAGCCCTTGTGCTCGTTAGCCTAGTAGACACATATGAACCAATTAACCTATACTGTACTACCTTTCTAATGACATTTTTCTCCTGTGCTAACATTCAGTCCAGTGATCTGATGTTGATGGGTTGATTGTAGATGTGTACCCATCAGTGTATCCAATGCAATCATAAAAGTAAAACATAAATGTTTCCATGAGACACATTTCATTGTGTGACTCCACAGCCCTTACAACAGCATCCATCGTAATGTGCAACAATTATGCTATACAAATTCTAAATGGCAAAGTACAATATGTGTAAATGACCAGTACAAGTAGCATGTCTACAGCAACAATAGACAAAACTAATTCATATTAATGTAGATAGTCACCCTGTGCATAAGACACATAGCTTTATTTACTTGCATCCATGAGAAAGATGATAGGGATGCACAAGGTGTTACATTTGGGTGCAGAAGGCCTTGGCAGACCCAATAGTTGGCAAACGTGTATGTGACTCAAGAAAGGAAGCAGGCAAGATGGACCATGGAAGTGTTGCATGTGTGTCTGTAGGTGCCCTCAGTGTGACAGTACAATACATTAATACCTGCACCTCTATGTTCTGCAGTACTATGGTGCAATATATGATAAACTGTATATACAGCTGTTACTATTACCTCCAACCCCACATAGTAGGACATGAGGACATGATTTTCTAACTCCTATCTGTAATTACTTGGAAATGATTCTTCATTAGACAAGAATCTCATGAGCAAAACATAAATTATGTACACTGTTGACATTTTGCAAAATTATGCACAGCTGACAATTATGGCAATCTGTAATGTCCTGACAATACTGTCAAGTCAATCACTATGGTCACACCTACAAGGCAGAGGTATGAGTCTAAACTGTGGACATTCAGAAAATATCTGTCCATTTGGCAATCCTGCAGACAGTACATCAATCCAGCCAGAGGGCCTGGGATAATACTTTAGCAAATACCTTGAACTATATCTACATCTCTGACAAAACATTTTTGTGCTTACCAGCAGCAGGAACACAGCCTCTTTCAATTCCTAATGGTCCTGAAAAAAATTGAGGGAGAGGTAATGGCAACAGCACCGCATGTTACAGTATAACATGGGTAACATGTCAAAATATCTCACATTTACAGTAGCTGCTATGTTAACAGGTATGTGGTTCACAATCTTTACATGAACATAAAACTACAGCTAGCTTCCTTCTCCCCACAATAAAATACCTGGCACCCATATACAACTATATACAATGTGGCACACAGACTGCAACAGAATTCCAATGGTGATCTAACTAAGCATACCTGTATGCTCCTCTTGAGAGGCATGTGTGGCCCCCACGTCCACAACATGTTGGCTGATGGATGCTTTGGAGCTGTCCTGTATTGCAAGGTTTGCCAGGAATTTTTCTATGGCTGAGAGAGGTTGTTCTACTTCAAACCCACTAACAGTGACTTGATGATCCCTGGCCATGTCAGCTGCATGTTTGCATACACTCTGCATGCATGTCTGCATGCAGAGTGTATAATATTCTTGGCATGATGTTGCACCTGGTCGTATGTACATTTCTGGTGACCCATGGCATTAATGCACTAGTTCATCTCACAGATCTGCACGCTTTTGTCTATGTGCCCTCCCTCTGGACAGCAGAACTTGGTAGTGATGGCGCAAAGCCTCAACAATGAGGTTGTTTTCTGCCTCAGTAAATGGTGCCCTGCATTATGCATGCATAATATCTCCTGAAATACAAATAAATGAGAACACATGTCAGGATCACATACGTGAGTACAGTGTAGAGTTAAAGCAATAAAGAAAGGCTGTCAGTATTCACTGCTTGATTACACATCACATATTCAACAGTGTGCCAAACATACAAAGGGTATGGACACAACTAGGATAGTAGCAATAGTAACCTATTTCTGTTTGTGCCATGACAGATACTCACGTATGAACACATATCCAACACGAGTCCACTGTAGTGTGCCCCATAGCAGTAAACCCCACCATATAATATATAAAAACAACAGTGTCACCCAAATAATAGTGTACTATTGCAACTACTATCAAAGGAAGCATCCTGAAGACCTGTGTACCTATTTAACACACAGCATTATACTGTTGCTGTACTCTACATCCTTTATATGTGTAACACAGCTGGAGATCACTGCCATTTCATCAGAATAGTTCTAAGAAAGGCCTACTGACGTAATCCCCATTCCCCCTAATTATATTCAACATAGGCATAATGTTGGGAATGAAATGGATACATACCTGATGGAATACAATACTCCTCTGTTGAAAGATTCTGCTATATAAGTACTGTGTCAATTTGTTAACCATACAAACTAACTCTCATACACAGTTGTTCCTCTAGCTAGAAGTTTACCTTTTCAAGATGGTTCTCATTAGCAGGTGATACCTCTGAACCAATCTGTGATTCAGAAATGCTGCATGCAGCCTACACAGCTTATTTGCAGCATAATCAGCCAATTCCATGCAACTACTCAGCAAGCTATAAGGCCTCAATGTAAATTCCATTCTCTTTCTTGTGTATTGGGGTGAAAATTACTGGGGTAAAGATACTATGTCAGCACAGAGAGAATGTTTGTAGCAGCTACTTTTTACATACAGATGTGTGCTACAGGCTGAAGCTGCTGTTGCTGCTGCAGGCAATAGACATAGACCGAGAGGCTGAAGACTGTGCAGGACAACAACACAGAAGAGTAACTGTGGGACCTGTGGCAACCTTGGTTTACAGTCAGAGCCAGACTGAAGCAACCTATCCCACTGGAAATTAAGGTATGTGTTTAAGGTAAGTATGTTAGCCAAATGTATTATTAACAGAGTAAAAGGCAACATGCTTGGTGTGTCCTAGAACAAGGTTGGGGATACATTAACCTTTATGTCAACTAGTCAGACAACTGCCAAGTCATGTGTTATGTTATGGTAGTCATCTGGAACGTATGTGCTGGCAACACTTGCTTCTAGCATAACCTCCATATTTCTATGTTACTTGTACAGCTGTGGTTGTCTGTAATATCACTAGCAAATCATTGTTAGCTGCTGTCTGATATCACTTGGCCACATTTGAATTGCACCCTCTGGGAATTCATGTAATACAATACCTGACATTTTATGCACATTCTAGTGTAGCAATAGGAATAGTTAAAATGTGATCCTATCTGTAGGCCTTTGACTTTCATTATTTAGAAGCAGACATTCCATCTGCACTGCTTTGGGTGGATAAATAGGTGATACAAATCACAATTTATAATGGTGATGTACACATGCATGTACTTTAAATGGTATACACAACTATATTTGAAGCCAGGACCGTGTGGACCAAAAATGACTTTTAGACTATTTAACAGATTGAGCTACAGAGTCACTGTTATAGCTGCTGTATTTTCACATTTTGTAGATATACTTGCACACTTACTTGCTGTTACATACCTCACTTACATATATTATTATTTGCATGACTTTGTCTACCAGAGTCTCAGTTTAACTCCTACTTTTCCATTAATCTTTTAACAGATTTGCATGATGCGGCATGATGCACAGCATCACATAAACATGCTTAATGATGAGAAAAATGACAATTACTATGTTTTGCTTAAATACCTGTGCTAATTAACTGACTGTGTAGCTTGGCAGGTTGATGCACTCCTCTTCAAGTGAAATTGTACTGGGTTTGAAACAGGACACAGGTGTACTTTTCGAATGTGATTATTGTGCTTTCAAATACATGTAGTAATACACCGTAATTTAGCAGATATTACTAATACTGAGCATAGCACAGCATTGTGCAAAAATTCTTTAAAGAAAAGAAAAATTGGGGAGATAGGGCAGTGGGAAATGGGGTGCAAGCAGGGGGAAAATATAGTGAAATGCAGGTAGGTATGCACAGGAAGGGTGTAGGAAAGAACCATAGCTATCCATTTCTTCAACAGCAACAACTGTGCACTTTAAAAGATTTGTAGCTGAATTTGTACTGTCACCTCCAGAAAGAGGGGTGATGACAAATGTGTTGCCAAGCCAACTGGACCAAATTAAGTGTGCCCAGTAGACACATGTGTGAAATGGAGAGTTATGTATGGGATTGGGTTGATATTTTTTTTTTTTTTTTTTTTTTTTAAGGAGAGAGGGGAATGTTGGGGAAGAGACATAGGTATGTGTGGGGAAGTTAAGCTGGGAAGGTGAGGAAGCATTTGAGATGGACAAGGCAGACAAGATAACAAACAGGGTTGGTGTGGGGCACAAAAGGGGGATAAACACCTTGTTGGGCAGGAATCCCAGTCCCATGGATGTCAGACATGGTAGCAGTGTGACACAAGTCCTCACCCTTGGGCCTTTCAATACTGCACCTTCACTGTTCCTGTGGAGGCAGTGGTCACTGCCGGCACCTGGGGCAAGACTGCCCCACCGAGATGGACAGCATGTTCTTCATCCGGCATAGGCGTGCACCAGCAATTTGGCACACAACCCTATGCACCATGCCTAACAGTAGGTTTTGGGTGATGAATGCACCCTCCACTCTACTTTCAGAGGGGGGCACAGCCTCAGCCTGTGGAGCAAAACTACCAGATGGATCAAGTAGTGCAGGGGCAGCAGAACGGGTGCCACCAGGCTGCAGCCGAGATGTGCTAAGCCCCATTGCCTCAGCCAGGGGAGCCAAGGTAGATGGATCACTGGGAACCAGCCTACCTTGTCGTGCTGTGGTAAATGAAACATAAACATAAAGAAAAAATAAACATAAGCAAACAAATATAATTAATAGCAAAAGAGAAAACAATAATGAGTAATGGAAACAAATTGAAAATAATATAATGAGAAACACAATAATAAATAATGTAAATGAAAGTTTTTTATCAGCAAAGCAATATTAAATTATACATAAGGCCAACACAAGAGGTAATAACAAATAATATGATAATATCAAATGATAATAATACATATATTGATTAAATAAATAAAAGAAGAGAAGGGGTGTGGTGAGAGAAAAAAGAAGAACATTAGTAACTTTACAGATAATATAACTAAACAAACTACAACTACATACTTCTATATATGTAAGATTTTACTTGTGAGACCACTGACTGCTATGCCATTTATTATTTGAAATACTACTCTGTTCCTTACACATACACACACACACTATAGTACAGATCGTAATGCATCCATCAATCATTCACTGTTGCTTATAGTGTATATATGATGTTCTACTTACAAACCTCTCAACCTCTTAGCATGGGAAACCATACATAATGGTGGTACAAAGGCACAACAACAGGGAACATTCTTACATAGTGTGCTCATACAATAGTAGCAAGGTGTTCTGATAACAGATTTGCCATTAAATTGCATTTTGAGTGATGTCTTATGTTTGCAAATCAGAGGACCAGACATATCGGGCAATATTCAGTACATTCTGCAAAAACCGTGACAGTTGAGAGATATGTTCATGTGCACTAATTACACTGGACAGCTGGACATTTCTCAGTTGGCTGGTGTTGGATTACAACCCACCAGCAATGACTACAGGTCTAGTGAACATTTTATTTGAAAAAATAATCAGAGTGTCGTCTCCTTTTACACTTTATTGATTCATGTTGTTTCAAATCTTGCATCAACACACATGCATAGCTGTGTAGGAGTTCTGTTAACTTACACGTTTGCTATTCATTTCTTGACTGGCAACCTACAGCATATAGAAGACAAAATGTGCAGAACACAACATTGACTTTTAATCTAAGTTTTGCACAGCATTTATTTCTGGGATATTAAAACAGTATTGCCTACTGCAGATTTCTCAGCTGGCTGGTGTCGGATTAGAACCCACAAGCTGTGACTACAGGAATACTAAACATTATATTTGAAAAAATAAATGATCAGAGCAATGTCTCCATTCATTTAACATTTGTTTACTGGTAAAATCTGACTTAGAATGACGCCAATTTTCAGCAGCAGTCCAGGGAGAAATGCTCCAGACATGTCTTTCTAACGTAGGAGGAAATGCAGTCTCCACACATAAGGTACCCCAGCCAGAATTGAACTGGAGAACCTCTTGCTGTGAGGTGACAACACAACCACTGCACCACTGTTCCATCCATTACATTTTATTATTTACCATTTACACTTTATGGATTCATGTTGTTTCAAATCTTGCATTTACACACATGCGTAGCTGTGTAGGAGTTCTGTTAACTTACACATTTACCCTGTTCATTTATTGACTGCAGCCTAGAGTATATTTCAGACAAAATGAGCAGAACACAACATTGACTCTTAGTCTAGATACTGCATAGCATTTAGTTATGACATGTTAAAACATAATTGAGTACTGGACATTTCTCAGTTGGCTAGTGTTAGATTAGAACCCACAAGCAGTAACTACAGGAATACTGAACATTTTATTTGAAAAAAATAATTATTTGAGCACCACCTCCTTTTACACTTTATTGATTCATGTTGTTTCAAATCTTGCATTTAGCTGTCTAGGACTTCTGTTAACTTACATGTTTACCCTATTCATTTATTGAGTGCAATCTATAGCATATTTCAGAAATGAGAAGACCACAACATTGACTCTTAATATGGGTAGACCAAAACATTAACTAATGGTTGGAAGCTATGTTACATGGTACTGCATGCTTACTTGCTTTACCAGTTCAGATATGCACTGATGCATTAATAAAACTCTATGCTGTCCCATGTATTTCATACATGACTAAGACTGCAACATCTGTATTTACATTATTTTATTATTATGTTATGCATTACATTATTACTTTATTGATTTTCTTACATATCACATGCTTGCCTCATCCTAGCCAAATGCCTTGCATGGGTCTAGACATTACAATCCCTCTCTTTGGCAGCTGTGGTAAGAGATGGAAACTATTATGCATACAAATTTTGCACTGATTCAGCTTGTATATTTATAAATCACTAGAAAACATACTTGCATATTTGTGGGGTGCACCCATCCCATGCTTCTTGGATCCAGGTATCCAAGGTTCCCCTCTTCCTAAGCTACAGGTCATCATAATGGTGATGACACTGCTCATCAGTGCGGGGGATACCAGTTGCACTGGTCTGGTCCCTGGCTAAACTATCCAAGACCTCAAACTTACATTCTGTGCCCTTGTAGTTGCCCTGTAGCAGCCAGGGTCCATAGCTTTCTTCCAGGAGTCCAGTGAAAACTCTGGACTCCTACACACCCAACCTTTGTGCCCTAAATCACACACCTTCCCTATGACAGCAGCCATACCTACAGTCAAGGTCAGGCTCCAAGGAATAATGTGAATTTCCTGCCTATTACCCTTTAAATAGGCTGCATTCCTACACTTGCATGTTATACTGTAACTTTCAAAAATATTCCACATCACTTACCATCACACAAACTAGTGCAACCTTTGTTTAAGTGATGCTTAGCATTGTGCACCTTTACTAAAGGTAACAATTATTTAATTTAAAGTCAACAGATGTTTCAGTCACCTGATACAGTTTCACAGCACTATATGTAAAAGGTATTACTACTAAGGACCTATTACACTGTAGGTCATGACTCAACCTATCTGGCCACTGGGATAGCGAAGGGTGCTCATATATCTTCAGCTTTGCAGCGTGGGTTTGCACACCACTAAGCACTGCAGAACTACAACAATTGAATGCATCCAGTTTCGATTTTTAGCTGTCTAGCAGATGTCTAATGCATAAGTACATAGTGCTACCTATACCTACATAATGTGGCACATTGCTCAAACATGCACATAAAAATAAAAAATAAAAATTGAAATTGAATGTATCCAGTTTCTATTTTTAGATGGATAGTGGATGTCTGATGTATGAGTGTGCAAAGCTAAGGATAGCTAAATAACGTGCCACACCATGCAAACAAGCACATAAACATAAAAAAAAAAAAAAATAAATAAACTATTAAAAGAAATCCAATTTACTGAAATAAAATGTCTTGTAGACCTTTCAGTCAAGATTAATAGGCCAAAAAATATGTGGCTGTGCCATCAGTCTTACATGGATTCAATATCCATGTTGCTGTAACCTCCCTTAGGCGCGCACCATAATTAATATTTATGGCACGCTGCTGAGAGAGAACTGTGGCAGTGTACATGGATACATTCTGTGTAGGCTCTACATGGAGCCTACACAGACTTTATTGAATCCTGGGGAAGGTTTTATTAGTTTAGTGACAAGCAAGGAACTAACAGCATATATGCAACCGACAGACATTATATTAAAAGGAGACCACTGACAATCTGTGCTGAGAGGGTACGGTGATGAAAACAGGATGTCAGTTGAAGTACTGGTGAATTGAGGTGGGATCAAACATGAAAATTATTAACATAGTACTTAGCTAAATACAAAAATGAATTAGGAGATTGTGCATCACTTTTTAATTTCTGTGTATGAAATTATGATACTTTTGAGAATAAACAATTTAAAGTTAACTGTGTATTATAGTACTATTTGGGTGGTACTTGACTTTAATGTAAAGTTTTATAATATCTCAGCTCAACCAAAATATAGATATCCTTAATGTTTTCCTCTATGGAAGACATGCTGACAACACATTTTAACATGCCACATGATAAATAGACTAAGGAATTAGATAATATGACTACATTACTCTGATCCTTCTATAAACTTGTAAGAGATGATAAATGTTATCAAACTGTAAATTTTGTTTGAAAAGTCCAAATTTAATAAAAGTTAAAGTACAATTACATTTTCTATGAAATTAGGAATATGTATCCTCCCTTTGATTCAGAAAACTTCCCATGAGTGAAAAGCCTTAACTCTGCCATTTTTCCATTCATATTAAGCCTTTCTGTATAGTAATATAATGTTTCACACACATTGTAGCATATATAACTTACACGTTTGCTATTCATTTCTTGACTGGCAACCTACAGCATATAGAAGACAAAATGTGCAGAACACAACATTGACTTTTAATCTAAGTTTTGCACAGCATTTATTTCTGGGATATTAAAACAGTATTGCCTACTGCAGATTTCTCAGCTGGCTGGTGTCGGATTAGAACCCACAAGCTGTGACTACAGGAATACTAAACATTATATTTGAAAAAATAAATGATCAGAGCAATGTCTCCATTCATTTAACATTTGTTTACTGGTAAATTCTGACTTGGAATGACGCCAGTTTTCAGCAGCAGTCCAGGGAGAAATGCTCCAGACATGTCTTTCTAACGTAGGAGGAAATGCAGTCTCCACACATAAGGTACCCCAGCCAGAATTGAACTGGAGAACCTCTTGCTGTGAGGTGACAACACAACGACTGCACCACTGTGCCATCCATTACATTTTATTATTTACCATTTACACTTTATGGATTCATGTTGTTTCAAATCTTGCATTTACACACATGCGTAGCTGTGTAGGAGTTCTGTTAACTTACACATTTACCCTGTTCATTTATTGACTGCAGCCTAGAGTATATTTCAGACAAAATGAGCAGAACACAACATTGACTCTTAGTCTAGATACTGCATAGCATTTAGTTATGACATGTTAAAACATAATTGAGTACTGGACATTTCTCAGTTGGCTAGTGTTAGATTAGAACCCACAAGCAGTAACTACAGGAATACTGAACATTTTATTTGAAAAAAATAATTATTTGAGCACCACCTCCTTTTACACTTTATTGATTCATGTTGTTTCAAATCTTGCATTTAGCTGTCTAGGACTTCTGTTAACTTACATGTTTACCCTATTCATTTATTGAGTGCAATCTATAGCATATTTCAGAAATGAGAAGACCACAACATCGACTCTTAATATGGGTAGACCAAAACATTAACTAATGGTTGGAAGCTATGTTACACGGTACTGCATGCTTACTTGCTTTACCAGTTCAGATATGCACTGATGCATTAATAAAACTCTGTGCTGTCCCAGGTATTTCATACATGACTAAGACTGCAACATCTGTATTTACATTATTTTATTATTAAGTTATGCATTACATTATTACTTTATTGATTTTCTTACATATCACATGCTTGCCTCATCCTAGCCAAATGCCTTGCATGGGTCTAGACATTAAAATCCCTCTCTTTGGCAGCTGTGGTAGGAGATGGAAACTATTATGCATACAAGTTTTGCACTGATTCAGCTTGTATATTTATAAATCACTAGAAAACATACTTGCATATTTGTGGGGTGCACCCATCCCATGCTTCTTGGATCCAGGTATCCAAGGTTCCCCTCTTCCTAAGCTACAGGTCATCATAATGGTGATGACACTGCTCATCAGTGCGGGGGATACCAGTTGCACTGGTCTGGTCCCTGGCTAAACTATCCAAGACCTCAAACTTACATTCTGTGCCCTCGTAGTTGCCCTGTAGCAGCCAGGGTCCATAGCTTTCTTCCAGGAGTCCAGTGAAAACTCTGGACTCCTACACACCCAACCTTTGTGCCCTAAATCACACACCTTCCCTATGACAGCAGCCATACCTACAGTCAAGGTCAGGCTCCAAGGAATAATGTGAATTTCCTGCCTATTACCCTTTAAATAGGCTGCATTCCTACACTTGCATGTTATACTGTAACTTTCAAAAATATTCCACATCACTTACCATCACACAAACTAGTGCAATCTTTGTTTAAGTGATGCTTAGCATTGTTCCCCTTTACTAAAGGTAACAATTATTTAATTTAAAGTCAACAGATGTTTCAGTCACCTGATACAGTTTCACAGCACTATATGTAAAAGGTATTACTACTAAGGACCTATTACACTGTAGGTCATGACTCAACCTATCTGGCCACTGGGATAGCGAAGGGTGCTCATATATCTTCAGCTTTGCTGCGTGGGTTTGCACACCACTAAGCACTGCAGAACTACAACAATTGAATGCATCCAGTTTCGATTTTTAGCTGTCTAGCAGATGTCTAATGCATAAGTACATAGTGCTACCTATACCTACATAATGTGGCACATTGCTCAAACATGCACATAAAAATAAAAGATAAAAATTGAAATTGAATGTATCCAGTTTCTATTTTTAGATGGATAGTGGATGTCTGATGTATGAGTGTGCAAAGCTAAGGATAGCTAAATAACGTGCCACACCATGCAAACAAGCACATAAACGTAAAAAAAAAAAAAAAAAAAATTAAACTATTAAAAGAAATCCAATTTACTGAAATAAAATGTCTTGTAGACCTTTCAGTCAAGATTAATAGGCCAAAAATATGTGGCTGTGCCATCAGTCTTACATGGATTCAATATCCATGTTGCTGTAACCTCCCTTAAGCGCGCACCATAATTAATATTTATGGCACGCTGCTGAGAGAGAACTGTGGCAGTGTACATGGATACATTCTGTGTAGGCTCTACATGGAGCCTACACAGACTTTATTGAATCCTGGGGAAGGTTTTATTAGTTTAGTGACAAGCAAGGAACTAACAGCATATATGCAACCAACAGACATTATATTAAAAGGAGACCACTGACAATCTGTGCTGAGAGGGTACGGTGATGAAAACAGGATGTCAGTTGAAGTACTGGTGAATTGAGGTGGGATCAAACATGAACATTTTTAACATAGTACTTAGTTAAATACAAAAATGAATTAGGAGATTGTGCATCACTTTTTAATTTCTGTGTATGAAATTATGATACTTTTGAGAATAAACAATTTAAAGTTAACTGTGTATTATAGTACTATTTGGGTGGTACTTGACTTTAATGTAAAGTTTTATAATATCTCAGCTCAACCAAAATATAGATATCCTTAATGTTTTCCTCTATGGAAGACATGCTGACAATACATTTTAACATGCCACATGATAAATAGACTAAGGAATTAGATAATATGCCTACATTACTCTGATCCTTCTATAAACTTGTAAGAGATGATAAATGTTATCAAACTGTAAATTTTGTTTGAAAAGTCCAAATTTAATAAAAGTTAAAGTACAATTACATTTTCTATGAAATTAGGAATATGTATCCTCCCTTTGATTCAGAAAACTTCCCATGAGTGAAAAGCCTTAACTCTGCCATTTTTCCATTCATATTAAGCCTTTCTGTATAGTAATATAATGTTTCACACACGTTGTAGCATATATAACTGCTGTTGCATGAAGTATTTCCCTTCTAAAATGTTAGGTACATAGGTATCTGCTGTGTATACAGATACACACACACACACACACACACACACACACACACACACACACACACACACACATACACAGAAGCACAGTCACTCAGATGTACACGAAACGCACACAGACACACACACATAAACTGACACACACATAGACAAAGACAGACACACACATGCACACATGCACGCACACACACACCACACACACATGTCAAATAAAAACAACCAAGATTAAGTCACAAACAATCCAATAAGTGTCATGGCCCCTCGATATGCAACCTAAGCAAACGTTGTAAAAAGCCAAAAAAAAATGACAAAAAATATGATGGTAAAACCTGGTTCATAAAATACAGCGCTGTATCAGAACCACTCCAACAGATAGTGCCTCAATGAAAGTTAGCTCCAAAAAGCTTTATTCCAAAAGCAAGCGGTGAACAACAATTGATGAAAAACAAATCTTCTTCAAAACCACATGTCAAACGAATCAAGGTTAAGCACTTTCACCCACTGAAATTGTGGGCTTCTTCAGAACCCTTTGTGAATGATAAAACAAACATTTAATTTAAAAGTTGGCGCCAAAAGGAAGCGGCTACTGATGGATACATAGTATCCTATGTAACTTAGTATAAAACCAGTTCCGCCCCTTAAAGTTAACTTCCGTTAAAACTTCTCATACACAGAAAATTGTAATTACGAACAGATGTTCATCTTTGTTCATAAATCACTTCCTATGTAATATTTGATATCAAGTTAAAAACAATATCAAACTATATTTTGCCGTGTTATTTTTTTGTAACATCAGATCCATCACCTATAAATACAAATTTTGACATACCGTCTTAAATACTGAAAAACATTGTCAACGATACACAATCCATACAGCAAAACTAAATTTTTTCAATTAAAGCACAACCAGTGTATCAGAAAAGTAACACAGTTACCATATCCAATAAAATTAAATTTTATACATATAATAAAATGAAAACACATGTGAGTACTAAATAATAAAAACACATGTGAGTACTAAAAAATTACATATAAGGCTGTTATGTAACCCCTATTTTAAATATTAATATTACAATTACCTATGATACCTTGACAGAATTCATGATGCTAAATTTAATTCCACCTGCTAGTTGAACTACATATAAAAATCTACTTATATGAAAAAATGAAAGCGTATGAAAAAAATGCAATAAAAAAGTCATATACAATTTTCTAAAATGGGTTTACAGGATATATAATCATTGAGACCGGGATGGGTTGTGGCATCTAAAAAAAGTTGCCACCAAACCTCTTTGAAATTTAACAAAGATTTGTAATCACCACCAATGGGTTCACCCGTCAACTGCGGTGGTGGTGCTGCGGTAGCGCTGTCGCCTCATAGCAAGACGTTGTCCTGTTCGATTCTCAGCTAGAGCATCTTCTGTGTGGAGGCATACATGAATGGGGCATGCCTTCATTGAAGGTTGTGTGTCAGGGCTGGTAACCCGGTACGTAAAAATCCACTACGAATCATTAGCGGACCGGAGTTCCACTGTGGCCACCCCTAACCGAGAAAAGCCGAAAGACACAAACAAACCAATGGGTTCACCCACAATGGTTTCCAAAATGGCAAACTTGAACTTATGTCTGTCATCAGTAATACTTATATGTCTATATAATGCATTGGTTAAATCTTTCCTATCAATACTATAAATATGATCATATATGCGTTGTCTAAAACAACGCTCAATTTTACCTACATAAAAACAGGTACACTCACAACATTTTGCTATATAAATTAACATCTTCGTTCTACAATTCCCATATTTGAGTTTGATTGTAGTGTGAGTTTCATTTTGAATGATCAATTTTTTGTCTTCTAATATGTACTTGCACTGGTTACAAGAACCACATTTGAAAGTATGAAATAATTCATTTATCCTCCTGTCCTTTTTTACTCTCCTAGAAACCAATAAGTTCATTATAATTCTTCCCATTTTATAAATAATTCTAGGTTTGGTCCCTGTAATTTGTATTAATTTAGAATCCTGGGAAATCAAGTACCAACATTTGTTTATTATATGAATAATCTTGTCTACCACTGGACTGTACAATAATATTAAAGACCTTTGATGACCTTTGGAAATATTTCCATCACTGTTTTTAGCATCAATCCGATGCCTGGTTTCAAAACCCATTCTCAATAATGGCTGATATTTATTGTCCCTTTCCTGAATGACAAAATGACCAATGGTAGACAAAACATTTGATGGATACCCTCTCTCAACAAACAATTTGGTAATATACTCAGTTTCCTCTGTCAGTACTTCGATGTCAGAAGTCATGGGGGCAGCTCTAATAATTTGTCCTTTATATATATTATGTTTCATATTCATTGGATGGCAATTACTATATTCCAAGTAGTCATTGGTAAATGTGTGTTTCCTATATATTTTGGAATGAAAAGTTGCATCTTGCTTATAAATGTAGGTGTCAAGATACGCTATAGCCTCTGTATTGTGTGTATAAGTGAATTTGAGATATTCACTGGTAGTATTTAAGAAATGCAAAAGCATGTCTAATTTTTTGGCACTATCATCCCATAATATGTACATATCATCCAAAAAACTCGAATAATGTTTAACGCTTTTGAAATATTCATAGGAAAGAGCATGGTGAGTTCCCAATCAAGCATAACCAGGTTGGCAAAGATGGGTGCACCCATAGCTACCCCTCTGGTTTGCTTGAAATACTCACCTTCAAAAAATATAAAATTATTATCTAACACAATAGCCACCAATTCCATAATGAGACTGGTCTGTTCCCAGGTAAGATTTGGTAATACTGTTACAAAAAGCCTCCAGTCCAGCTTGTTTTGGTATACTTGAAAAAAGATCAACAACATCTATAGTGACAAATATCAGGCTTTCTTTACTTATACTCATAGGAAACATACCCAAAAATTCCCAAGAGTCTTTAACCATATGAGATATATTACTATAGATATGTTTTAATTGTCTATCTATGTATTTTCCCATAGGATATGTTTTGGATTTATTTATTTTAAAACATATCTATAGTAATATATTTCATATGGTTAAAGACTCTTGGGAATTTTTGGGTATGTTTCCTACAAGTATAAGTAAAGAAATCCTGATATTTTTTATGTTTTTATTATTTAGTACTTACATGTCTTTTCATTTTATTATATATATATATATAAAATTTTATTTTATTGGATATGGTAACTGTGTTACTTTTCCGATACACTGGTTGTGCTTTAATTGAGAAAATTTAGTTTTGATGTATGGATTGTGATACATACCATAGTATCGTTGACAATGTTTTTCAGTATTTAAGATGGTATGTCAATATTTGTATTTATAGGTGATGGATCTGATGCTAAAAAAAGAACACAGCAAAATATAGTTTGATATTGTTTTTAACTTGATATCAAATATTACATAGGAAGTGATTTATGAACAAAGATGAACATCTGTTCGTAATTACAATTTTCAGAAGTTTTAACGGAAGTCAACTTTAAGGGGCGGAACTGGTTTTATACTAAGTTACATAGGATACTATGTATCCATCAGTATCCGCTTCCTTTTGGTGCCAAATTTTTAATAAAATGTTTGTTTTATCATTCACAAAGGGTTCTGAAGAAGCCCACAATTTCAGTGGGTGAAAGCGCTTAACCTTGATTCGTTCAACATGTGGTTTTGAAGAAGATTTGTTTTTCATTAATTGTTGGTCACCGCTTGCTTTTGGAATAAAGCTTTTTGGAGCTAACTTTTGTTGTGGCACTATCTGTTGGAGTGGTTCTGATACAGCGCTGTATTTTATGAATCAGGTTTTGCCATCATATTTTTTGTGATTTTTTTTTGGCTTTTTACGTTTGCTTAGGTTGCATATTGAGGTGCCATGACACTTATTGGATTGTTTGTGATTTAATCTTGTAAGTTTTTTGCCTACTTTTCATTCAAATAAAAACAACCATAAAGGCTGATTCTAAAGAGAATCCATGTAATACGAAATCTATAAGACTGATGGCAGAAGATCAGTTTATTTCTTATTTATAAATATCACAACTGTAAAATAGCATCAAAATAAATGTGTGACACCATAATATTTCTAACAATAATAAATTATATTGCAAGAAATGCATGAAAGGTAATATCTAAGGAAGTGAGAGAACATGGGCAATGTATAAGGTATTATAAACCATTTGGGGAGAAATAACGAGAAGATGTTCTGATTGCTGAATATGAGGATGTAAACACTTATCAAAGTAAAAGAGTAAAAGGAAACTGAAGCTAACCTGTAAACATTATACTTGAAGGTGCAGGAAAAATGTCATCAATGGTCAATTTGTTAACATTTAATGAGAAGATCATTGGGACAGACCAATATATAATAGATATTTTAATTAATGTTCTGGGAATTTTTAAGGGGATGATAGCTACAGTTTAAGTGAAATGTAAATATTTATTTATTTTATTTTATTTTACATTATTTTACCAGAATAGTCTGACTGGATACAGGTCCATTTTCAGCGGTGGCCCGGGAAGAAAAGTTCCACAGTAGGTAACAATGATGAGAACATGAAACAGACAAACACATAACAATAAGTGAACTAAAGACAACATGGTTAACATGAATAGTGTCAAATTGGAGCTCAGCTGTTAGAGTTCTAAACAATGAAGCATATTTACAGTAAGTATAACAGGAAGGAAGATGCGTAGAGTTGTAAAACAGAGAATATTATGTAATACATTGTACATAGCCAGGTATTCATAAGATGCAATTTAAGTGAGTTTTAAAACTGTGTTGTAGTGGAGGCAGAAGTCAGAGAAGGGGGAGGTTATTCCAGGCTCTAGCTGTGGTGTGAGAGAATAGTGCTTTCCCCTGCAGTGTTGTTAGCCCTAGAGATACAGAGAAGTGATTTGTCAATAGAGCAGAGAGGACGATTTGCTATGTAGTGAGTGAGTAGTTGACTTAGTGCTGGGGTTTTATCATGATATCTCAGAATATTGTAGGTGATGACTAGCTGGTGGTAACTGAGTAGTTGAGGAAGTTCTAGCCAGTGTAGCTCCCTTAGAGCTTGACAGTGATGGGGTCTGAAGGTGAAGTTGTTAGCAAACTTGGCAATTTTGTTATAACATAACTCAAGTCTGGCAAGATCAGGTTTTCTGATTTTGGTAAGAATTGGTGCAGCATACATTGGAGTGGACAATAGATGAGTTTGGGCTAGGGTGATCCTTGCCTGATCTGAGAGGAATGTTTTGTGTCTATAAAGTGTTCCCATTTTTTATGGACCTTTTAGATGGTTTGTGAAATATGGACATCAAATAGAAGATTTTTGTCAATTTCCACACTGAGGAGTTTGGCATGGGCAGAAGGAAAAATGACAGTGCCATTTCTAGAAGTGATTGTAAAGGAAAGAAGGGTAGATTTAGATTTATTGGGGGTGAATAAAAGCAATGTAGTCTTGTTGGGTTTAGGATAAGTTGGATATCAGTAATCCATCTTTCCACAGAGCTAAAGGATTCCTGAGTGAGTTGTTGTAGAGTGGTAAGTGATGGTGCTGAGCAGATTAGAGTCGAATTGTCTGCATACTGTATAAGTGTAGCATGATGGGTGGAGGTACGTAGATTATTAGTAAATATAGAGAAATTAAGTGGGCCTAATATTGAGCCTTGGTATGCCTATGGTGGTTGGAAGTAAAGGAGATAGTACACCTTGCCATTTGACAGATTGCTGCCTATCTGATAGATAGTTTTTGAACCAGGCAATAGTAGAAGGGGCAAAGGATAGGGAGGCCAGAGTGTCTAGTAGTATGGAGTGTGAGACCATATCAAATGCTTTCAAGAGATCTAAGAATATAGCAGATACAAAATTATTGTCATTTCTTTGTTGATTAACCAAGTTATTAAAATAGAAGAGCAGTAGTTGTGCTGTGATGTTGCCGGAAGCCATGCTGTGTGGTGGAGTTGAGATTATGTGTGTTCAGGAACTGAATAACTTGAGAGTGAACACATTTCTCAAGTAGTTTAGATAAGGGAGATAGACTGGCAATGGGATGGTAATTTGAGAAGTAGTAGGAATTGTCACCTTTATGAAGAGGAATGGTATATGATACTTTTCATAGTTGTGGGATATAGGCTTCCTGTATGGAGTAGTTGATAAGGACAGATACAGGGTAAGATAAGGACTCAGCACCTATTTGTAGGAAGTTAGCAGGTAGATTATCAGCTGCAAGGGTGGTAGGTTTCAGTTTTAGGAGGAGGTTTTTAATTGTAGAAGTGGGAACCGGTGAGAGAGTAAAGGAAAGAATGCTATCTAGACATTTAGTTGGGATATATGTATAGTTGTTTTTGGATAATTGAGATGAGATTATCAGAATGGACTCTGTGAAATGGTGATTAAATTGCAAAGCTATGTCATTAGTACAATTGGTGGAGCTGGGTGCTGGAGTGGTAGTTTTGCCTGGTTTTAGTAGGGAGTTGATAGCTTGCCAAAACTTTTGAGGATCTTTTGAGTGTTTGCTTTGGACACCAAGGAAATAGTTCTGTTTATCAAGTTTGGTTTATTTCTTGGCCTGATTCCTAAGTTGTTGGTAGTTTTGTTTGGCTAGGCTAGTGTTATCCCTCTTCCAGATTTTCCAAGCCTTATCTCTGGACTTTAGTAAGACTCTTGTGTCCCTACTTAGCCATGGTGCATAGTTTGCCTTAACTCTAATTTTCCTGATGGGTGTGACTATATTAAAGACATTGGTGAGAGTACTATTAAAGTAGTCAATGGCTTGGTCTAATTCTAGGGTTTGTAGTGGTTCCAAGTTACTTTGTTTTAGAATAGAGTTAAGACCCAGTGGGTTTAGTTTGTGGTAATCTCTGATTTGTCTATAAACTATGAGCTTGGGTATGTCGGTGTGTTTGCGTAGGAAGAATGTGGGGAGGTGGTCACTAAGACCATCTGGTAGACAGCCTGTCTAATAGTTTTGTTTTGGGCAATTGACTAGTGTCCAATCTAGAATATATTTTTATGTACTCTAGTGGGTTCTTGAATAAGTTGAGAAAACCTGAAGAGATTAATACAGTTAGTGGGGTTGTTAGAATTACAGGCTAACCAGTCAGTATTTAGGTCACCTAGTAGGATAGTTTTTTGTGGAAGATTATCTCTAGTCCACTGTACGATTTCCTCACTTATGGGAGAGTTGTTCCCTGGGGGAATGTAACAGCAAAGAATGTTTATTTCTTTAGTGTTGTCTATGTATAGGACTGAGCCTAAGGTTTTTGGCATTTTGAAATTTAGGTAGAGGGGTTTGTAGAGGTTGGATGTTGAGTATGTTTTTAAAGAGAATTGCAACCCCACCTCCCTTCCTGCCTACTCTATCCAGTCTTAAGATATTATATCTTGGAGGGAGGATTTCTTCGTTTTGGGTGCTAGGTTTCAGCCAGGTCTCAGTAATGGTCAGTATGTCTGGAGAGTAGTGGGTTATAAATGCATGTTGGTCAGGAAGTCTTTTAGATATACTCCTGGTGTTCATGTTAAGAATCAGTAGGTCAGATATCTGTTTGGTTGTGAGTAAAGTATTGTGTGGCCCTGGGTTTGGGTGTATGTCTCTTGAGATAAGTAGCCTTTTTTGTAATAAGCAACATATGTTCAATTGAGTTTGCTATTTCTAAGTTAGATCTAAATGATATTTTTCTAGTGTGAGATGTTGGTATGTAAATCTTATGTATGTATAGTATTGAGCTGTCATTAAATAATGTAGAACTGATAGAGAAGTTTATGTGTGTTTTTGTTTGTGTGGAAATATGTGTTGTATGGAATATAGTGTTGTCTAGTGGTGTGTTAGTATGTATGGATGTGATGTAGGCTAGGGATGTGAGAGTAAGGAAGAGAAATGCTACAGTAAATTGCATATTGTATGGGAGTGATGCTTGAGTATTAGCACTATTGTGGTTCAAGTATAGAGACAGGTGTGAAGGCATGGCCAGCTGCTACTATGTGTGTGTTTAAGACAGAATGTCAGAAAGGGGTGTGGATGGAGTAAATGATGTGAGGTAGCTGACTGGTGTAAGGTGTGGTCAGGTGAGAAAGGATTAGAATAAAGGTAGATATAGTGGGGGTGGGTGAGAAATGGGGGCAGGGTAGGGGAGTGGAGTTAGCTGAGTGAAGGGAAAGTGAACAGAGCTGGGCCCAACCAGACCACGAGACTCCAGAAACAATCTGTATGTACTGGTCAGGGTAGAACAGTAATGCAGAGTGAAAGGGTATGAGGAAATTACAAGTTTCCTTGCAATTTTCTTTTCTTGTAACTGCAGGATTACTGAGGGAGCCTTGTGGGATGTTGCCAGTGCTGCAGACCCATGACCGGTATACTATAGTACTATTTCCTCAAACTTAGAAAGATAACTGTGAGAAAGAATATTAATTTGTATCCTTTAATGTTTTCCATACTTATAAAAAATAAGTTAGACTGCTAGTGTTTTCAGTATAACATGAGCAGCAGTCTCCTAGTGTTGCAAGCCTTTCATTATGAGCAGGCTGAGTTGGGTGAAAAGTCTGATAGTATTCCTAGGAATGAGAAGGAAATATGGGTGCAGATTTGGACAGTGGAACAAGCACTTTAGCTACTCGTATGCTTTACAAGATGCACTATGAAACAGTTTGAAACAGTAGTCAATCAGCTAAGTTAACAAATAACATACAGATATGCCTGCTAGTACAATAGCTTTGATATTAGTGGCTCTGATAATGAGATAATTAGTACCACAAATGTATCTCCATTAATTAGGAATATAGAAATAGCAAATAATGTAAACCCTTTCTCAAACATTACATAGTCAGAACACAGCATTTATACGAGGCCAGTATGTCGCTTCCATCCTACAAAGCAACACTGACAGCTAAGACATGCTTTTCTGTGCACACTTGTAAATGGGGATATCACTCAATGCAACCATCTGTCTTACTATGTTATCATATTACACATTGAAAATAGTTCTACTGAAACAGCGCATACACATGTTTGTTCTACATGAATGAATATGAAAGAATCCTTGCCAAAAATACTGAAAACAATGTATATATTTTACTAAGTAAAGTGTATAACAGTTTACCTCCACTTACTAGGCAGGTAAAATAAGTTTGCCAATCAAACAAACTTTATGTACTCTTATTGTAAAGTTTTAAAATGCTCTTATTCAGTAAATGGCTCTCTGGGATGCTGTATAAAAGATTGGAAATAGCCATGGCACCGATATTTAAATTCAAAGGAAAATGGGAATTATGTTAGAACTATAAACCAATATTACTTTGTATTACATTTTGGACATGTAAGGAAATGACCAGAATTCAGAAAAAAAGATTATAAAGATATGTGAGGTCAAAACAGCAGTCAGAGTAGTGTAATGCAGCCCATTAGTGAATAATAATGTAGTACAAGTGGCCTTATGTGACATGTTGGGAATTCAGTAATGTCATGTCCTGTATTGCAGCCAAGTCAGCATTATGCACCACTATGCTCATTACGAATGCATGAGTCCAAGCCAGTTTGTGTGAAAAGATGTTCCTTGTTACAGCTGCAATAGGTACCCATGGGAAGATTGTGAAAAACTAACCCATGACCATGTACAGCTTTTGTAAACACTGACTGTACAAGTGCACCTCATGCAGTCATAACACAAAAATTTGCACACGTAAATAGCAGTATGTTGAGTTACTGTAGTGACTCTGTACAAAAGACATGTTGAAAAATGCCTCACAAACTAAAATAAAGCTATGGCTGGGAAGATTTAAGTGTGGTGGTGCTACTAAGGCACTGAAAACAATAGAAACCAACAGAACAGAAGACTACAAAGGGAGCTGGTGAACACAGAAGGGATGCAGAAGATAATGGCAAAGGGGATACGACCCATACATAGACATCTACCTGAAATACCTGAACATAGATGAAATGACCCATATGTAGATATCCACCTGAAATACCTGAACATAGATGAAATGACCCATATGTAGATATCCGTCTGATATACTTGAACATAGATGAAATGACCCATACATAGACATCCACCTGATGTACCTGAACATAGATGAAATGATTCATACATAGCTATTCACCTGAAATACCTGAACATAGATGAAATGACCCATACATAGATATCCATCTGACATGCCTGAATATAGATGAAATAACCCATACATAGATATCAACCTGATGCACTTGAACATAGATGAAATGACCCATATATAGATATCCACCTGAAATACCTTAACATAGATGAAATGACCCATACATAGACATCCACCTGAAAAACCTGAACGTAGATTAAATAGGTCTATGTCAGAACAATGAAAATGCAAACTCTCGAATGCTCACATGAGCGAATAATCAGAAACTCCAAATTGGTATTGTGGGGGTCTGCTCCTCCCACACACCCCTCTAAATATATATTCCTACTCCGTAATCACACTACAGTGAGGAAAGGGCAAATATTCTGATCTTCAATGTACTGCAATCCCAAAATACCAATTTCGAGTTTCTAATTATTCACTCATGTGAGCGTTCGAGAGTTTGTGTTTTCGTCGCTCTGAAGTAGACCCGATGAAATGACCCATACATAGACATCCACCTGAAATACCTGAATATAGATGAAATGACCCATACAGACATCCACCTGAAATACCTGAACATAGATGAAATGACCCATACATAGATATCCACCTGACATGCCTGAATAGAGATGAAATGACCCACACATAGATAGCCACCTGAAATGCCTGAACGTAGATGAAATGACACATACATAGATAGCCACCTGAAGTACCTGAACATAGATGAAATGACCCATACATAAATATCCACCTGATGTTCTTGAACGTAGATGAAATGACCCATACATAGATATCCACCTGTAACAGCTGAACATAGATGAAATGGCCATACATAGATATACACCTGAAATACCTCGACATAGATGAAGTGATCCATACATAGACATCCACCTGAAATACCTGAACATAGATGAAATGACCCATACATAGACATTCACCTGAAATACCTGAACATAGATTAAATAATCCATACATAGACATCCACCAGAAATACCTGAAAGTAGATGAAATGACCCATATATAGATAGCCACCTGAAGTACTTGAACACAGATGAAATGACCCATATATAGATATCCACCTGAAATACCTGAACATAGATGAAGTGATCCGTACATAGATATCCACCAGAAATACCTGAACATAGATTAAATGACCCATAGATAGACATCCACCTGAAATACTTGAGCATAGATAAAATGACCCATACATAGACATCCACCTGAAATACCTGAATGTAGATGAAATGGGTCTATGTCAGAACAATGAAAATGCAAACTCACAAACGCTCACATGAGCAAATAATCAGAAACTCCAAATTGGTATTGTGGAGGTCTGCTCCTCCCACACACCCTGCTAAATATATATTCCTACTCTGCGATCACACTACAGTGAGGAAAGGGCAAATATTCTGATCTTCAATGTACTGCAATCCCAAAATACCAATTTCGAGTTTCTGATTATTCGCTCATGTGAGCGTTCGAGAGTTTGTGTTTTCGTTGCTCTGAAGTAGACCCGATGAAATGACCCATACATAGACATCCACCTGAAATACCTGAATATAGATGAAATGACCCATACATAGGCATCCACCTGAGATACCCAAACATAGATGAAATGACCCATTCATAGACATCTACCTGGAATACCTGAACATAGATGAAATGGCCCACACATAGATATCCACCTGAAATACCTAAACATAGATGAAGGGACCCATACATAGATATCCACCTGAAATACCTGAACATAGATGAAGTGGCCCATACATAGGCATCCACCTGAGATACCTAAACATAGATGAAATGACCCATTCATAGACATCTACCTGGAATACCTGAACATAGATGATATGACCTATATCCACTTGAAATACCTGAACATAGAAGAAATATGGCACTGACAGGATGGGGGATACAGTAATAACATGATGGACTGTCATACACCACTCCTAACATGATAACATTTCTATTTTATTCATGTAACTGTGCCATAATGGTAACCTTCATGAAAAAATAAATATACCTGAGAGGACGTGACCCTCTAACCCTGTTAGGTGACAAATTCTTGTAAAGACTGCATTAACTATGTGAGCTATTGCTAGAGCCATATGGAATGGCACAGGGAAAACATATCAGGGGAATGTTACACAAGAGCAAACTGCAGTAGCAAAAAGAAAAGCCTCACGGAAATTTAACTCTGTGTTTTCTCATAAGCACTGCATTATGAAGCTGAGTGATTGTAGAATTCATACTGATCATCTCCAGGAAATACATATGAGGGAAATGTTAAACATGGACAAAATTGAGGAAGAAAATGAAAATAACAAATGTAACCAGGAGGGGATTGGAACAATCCACTTTGTGCATTGACAGCCTCCAAAGGCGATCATTAACAAGTTGAGCTATGGCAATAGTCAGAATAAGCTTTACTCCATTTCATGTTTCACACCTGCCATGCAATGGTGTTTGTCTCATTTGTGCGAATGATGGCAGTACCTTTAGCACATGACATAGATTGGACCTCATATTTGCTATACAATGAGAGATGCCATTTTTTCATTGGTTATATGTGGATTTGAAGGTGCTCTGCATGACCTATCATGCAATGTATGACCACAAAAAAGATGTCCATTTTATAAGCTCTTACTGGGCATGTGCATAATATATTTATTTTGATTTTGACCAAATTAAAGGTTGGAAATGAAATTATAGAAAAGAGATGAAAAGGGGAAAAATGAGAGGGTAGAAAAGATGGTAAGCAAATAAGGAGTGAGCACGATGCAGGTGGGGTAGGAGTAATAGTCCTTGTCTTTGTTTAATAGTTGCTGATTTGTATTTTTCTTTTTTAAAAGGGGGACGGTTGGAAAGGATGTAAGAGGAAAGTAAGAAGGGTAGGTGAAGTAACAGGGAAGGTCAGACTAGTCTAACAGGGTGTGGAGTATCACAGTGAGGGAAGTGGTGCACACTGTAGAGGGAAAAAAAAACAGACAGAAGACAATGGTGAGGGAAGCATTGTTAAAGCAACAGGGGTGAGAATGGGCATAAAAGGGAAGGGGAACACCTGATTGGGAGATAGGATTGGGTATTCACAGATGCAGTCTCTCAGAGCTAAGACATGGAGGGAGATTACTCATAACCCTGGGAACTATCATCATTGAGTTCTGTCTGACTAGAAGATGTAGCCAGTACTGGGCAGGGAAATTACTCAACTAGTCAATAAAACATGCTTCCAGATGACCAGTGTGGGTATCCAGCCTCCTGTTGATGATATCCCCACAGTGTTTACCATTTGCCAGTGGGTGACAAAGGTGTCATCTACACTCAAACTACTACCACTGTATAAGCCTCTGACACAAATGGAGCAGGTAGGGGTGGACATGAGGAAACAACTGTGGAAAGTTGGCATTGAGATCTGCTTAGTGATTCAGTTGGTAGGACTGGTGGCTGTGGTTACACTGCTGCCACCTATGGAGGCCAATACACCTTGCCTGTGGGGCAGTTAAAGGTTGCTGTGCTGCTGTATATCACAGTAAAACAAATGGAAAGAACAAAAAAAACTTAATAAATAAATAAAAGCAGTAATAACCACTGGTGTCAGAAATTTATTTTACATATACAAATGTGTGCATGCATGTATGTGTGTGTGTGTGTGTGTGTGTGTGTGTGTGTGTGTGTGTGTGTGTGTGTGTGTGTGTGTATATATATATATATATATATATATATATATATATATATATATATATATATATACATTTTTTATTGACATTTGTTAACTGAGTTGGGCCACCTGGGCTTGTGGCCCATTTTCAGTGGAGACCCGAGGAGAAAAGCTCCAAAAAAACCCCACAAAGAGTTTACTGAGAATCAAACATTTGAGTCAAAAATATGGTCAAAATCATTTACACAAGAATGTTAGAGAGTCAAAGAAGAAATGCAAACACATGATATATACATATCAATATTTTTACAGACTAAAAAATATAGTTACATATTTACAAAAAGAGTTAAGTCCAACAGTATTAATTGTAGAGTTTAATAAGTATCCACAGTACTTAGCTGTATGTGGAGGGACTGAAAAGGTATATAGTAGGGTTGTGCGGAGCTTAAGTAGGGGCTTTACAAGGACCTATTTTGGAGTTGAGTAGATGACATTTGAGTTTTATTTTTAAAGTATGATGTTTGAATGATGGAACAAATGTCTTGGGAGTTTGTTCCAGGCTTGGGCAATGGAGTGTTTATATAAGAGTTTGCCAGCTATTTTTTTGGTTTGGCAGATTTGTAGTAGTTGCTGATTAGAGGTACGGAGATACTGAGGAGGTGTGTAGATAGAGTTGAAGGAAGAGAGAGCAGGGCATGATTAAGGTTTGTAAAGAATGAAGTGTAACATTTGAAGTTGTGACAGCAGTAGAAGATGGAGGAATTCTAACTGGTGGAGAGTATTTAGGGCAAGGCAGTGATGTGTATTATATGGAGAGTTTGTGATAAATCTATCTGTCTTGTGGTATGTTTGCTGGAGTTTGTTTAAAGTAGTAGTTTGGATGTTGGTGAGTATTGGGGCAGCATATAGAAGGGAGGGGAGGAGGAGAAGAGCTTGTGCAAGGGAGAGTCTGGCATTTGTAGTTAGAAATTTTTTGTCGCGATACAGTAAACCAAGTTTCTGGTGAGTCTTTTTTATGTTTTGGAGCATGTGCAAGTTGAATTGTGAGTTCATCATCTATGATGACCCCAAGGAGTTTAGTGTGAACTTCAGGTTGGATAACAGTCTTATTACAGTAAGTAATAGTAAAGGTGGATTTAAGGTGAGAGAGACACTGGGGGGGAAATAATAAGAGTTTGGTCTTTTTAGGGTTGACAATGAGTAGATTCCTGAACAACCACTGCTCAGTGGATAGGAAGGCCTGTTGAGTAAGAATGTGGAGATTGGAGATATTGTCTGAGCTGGAGATGAGAGTCAAGTCATCTGCATATTAGATGAGGGAGGATTGTTTACAAGAAGTATAGAGATTATTGGTAAAGACATTAAATAGGAGGGGGCCCAGGATGGAGCCCTGTGGTACCCTGGTTGGGACAGGTATGAATGGAGAAGTGGAAGAGAGCTATTTAACAGATTGCTGCCTGCAGGATAAGTAACTGGAGAACCAGGCAAGGGAAGAAAAAGATAGATTGAGGTCTGCAAGTTTAGATAGCAGTAGGGGATGGGAAACTGTATCAAAGGCTTTGGAAAGGTCAAGGAAGAGACATGATATGAGTTTGTTATTGTCTAGGGCCTTGGCAATCATATGTGTAAAGGATAAGAGGGCAGTAGTTGTGCTGTGGTTGGGACGGAAACCATGCTGAGTGGTAGTAAAGAGGTTATGCTGGAGGAGGTAGTTGAGAAGTTGTGAGTGGATACATATTTCGAGAATCTTAGAGAAGGGAGATAGAATAGCTATAGGTCGGTAGTTAGATGGGTCTGTAGAGTTTCCACCTTTATACAGGGGAATAGTGAAAAAGAATGTTCATAGTGTAGGTAGGGATGGTGGATTCCTGAATAGATCGATTGATTAGTATAGATACTGGATAGGCAATGGAGTCAGCAGCAAGTTTGAGGAAGGTAGGAGGTAGACTGTCAGTGGAGGGAGAGCAGGGTTTGAGTTTGTAAAGAAGAGATCTGATGTAGGAAGTAGGAACCGGATGTAAAAAGAATAGTTGTTTGTTAGAAGGACTGGGAGGGATTGGCAGAGAAGTTGTATTACAGCTGTAAGGTATGAGTGTTTGAATGGTTTCAATAATGTGTTTATTAAGAAGAGTAGCAGTTTCCAGAGGAGATGTATTTGGGTAGTGGCAGGGGCTTGTTGGGCAGTCTGGGGAGAGAATTTTGTTAATAGTATATCAGAACTTGTGAGGGTTGGATTTGTTATTGAATTTGGCAGTTATAAAAGGACATTTTGTCATTACTGGCTTGTTTCTTTGTAAGATTTCTGAGGTGTGTATAATTGTGTAGCAGAGGTAATTCCTTTGTTTTGATCCAGGCTTTCCAAGCTCTATTTCTTTTTAGCATAAGGGACTTAGTTTCTTTTGAGATGCAGGGAACATAATTGGGTTTTATTCTAACCTTCCTAGAGGGAGAAAGGGAGTTCAGGGTATTCAGGAAGATGCTATTGAACCTAGTAACTGTGTCATTGAGAGGGATTTGTTTAAGGATGGACCAGTCAATGGTGGATAGAATAGAGTTGAAGCAGACTAGATTAAAATTAGAGAGTTTTCGGCAATCTCTATAAAGGTGGTATTTGGAGGGTTGGATGGTGTATCTAAGGACCAAGGTTGGGAGGTGGTCACTAAGTTGGTCTGATAAGGTAGTGGGGTTGTGGTAGTGGTGAGGGGAGTTGGTGAGTATCCAGTCAATTATGGAGCTGGAAGATGAGTTTTTATGGAGGCGGGTGGGCGAAGATATCAGTCGATGGAAATCATGCAGGATGATGCTGAGTTGTGGAGAGTCAGTTTTAAGTTTAGACCAACCTATGTTAATATCGCCTAAGATGAGGGTTTCATAGGGAATATTGTGGGAAAGCCAGGATAAGATATTCTCTAAAGTGGATGAATTGTTTTCAGGAGGGATATAGATGGTGGCAACAGCTAATTTTTTGAGAGAGTTAAGGTGGCAATTAAGGATGATAAGTTTAGCTGGGTGAAAGTTAGAGATGGGTGTGGGGAAAGGTTAGAGACTGAGGCTATTGGAGTGGAGGATGGCTACACCACCCCCTTTTTTTCAGAATCTATCAGAGCGATAGATATTATAGCCTGGTGGGAGAATTTCATTGTTAGTGATATGTGGCTTAAGCCAGATTTCAGATAAGGAAAGGATGTGAGAGTTTGTATGCATTATCCAGGCATGGAAATGGGTGATTTTGTTGGTTAGACTTTGAATATTTAGAGAGTATATTGCCAAGTGCTTGGATATGGATGGGTTTAGTGTAAGAGGCTGGGTATGGTGAGAGGTGTTTGGGGAAGGAAGGGAGGTAGAAGATAAGGGGGGTGTTTGATTGAGGGGAGAGGGGGAGGGGCCAAGGTTGTGGTGGACATCCCCAGATATGAGTAACTTAGTGGGAAGAGGGGGTACAGTTGTACATAGCTGTAGTTTCTGTAACTTGGGTTTAGATTTGTAAGTAGGAAGGTGGATTTGTGATATAGACACTTTGTAAAGAGAAGAGGTGGTGAGGTTGAAAAGAGCTGGGGAGATATGAAAATAGGAAGGTGTAGAATGAAAGACATTGGCAACCTTCAAACACTGGACCCCATCCAGTTTGGGTTTGTGAAGGGCCGATCTTGTCTCCTGAACCTGATTGACTTCTTCAAATCAGTCTCCAGAGCTGTGGATGAGGGTAAGGCGGTCCACACAGCCTATCTGGACCTTGCCAAGGCCTTTGACACCATCCCCTACTCTGGATTCATAGATAAACATACTAAGCTGAGCATTAATCCCTACATCACTCAATAGGTTGCCAACTTGCTTCCTGACAGAACCCCCACTGTAAAAGTAGCTGACTCAAAATCCAGCTCCAGACAAGTGACAAGTGGAGTACCTCAGGGTTTATTCCTGGAACTGCTCTTGTTTGGCATCTACTTCTCTTTAGTACAGTCCAACACTAAGGAACTCTGGCTAACAAAGTTTGCAGATGACTGCAAACTGGGAGCCATTATTGAATCCCCAAATTATGTATATAGTCTACAAAGGGCCTTACAGAAACAGATTCTTGGTGCCAGAGCCATGGGCTCAAGCTCGATGCCAAAAAATGTATAGTTATCCCCTTTGGGAAAAAACATGTACCCGTGAATTACCACATAGGTGGAAGTACACTAAACACCGAAAGTGTGATAACAGACTTAGGGACACAGGTGGACAGTGGTCTCACCTTCAATAACCGCATCGCCACAACAGTCAGGAAATCCTTATATGTGACACACTTTATCACTAAGGGCTTTTCATCCAGAAAAAAGGAGATCATTGTCCCACTGTACTCATCCCTCATTAGACCCATTATAAAATACAATACCCCATTTGGTATGTGCCTCTCAAGACAGCTGCAACAACTGGAAAGGCCACAGAAATACCTCATTAAAAGAATCACAGGCCTAAAGCAGATGCCCTATGCTGACTGCCTTAAAAAACTCCTGCTATACTCTGTCACATATCATCTACTCAGAGGTGATCTCTACTTAACATACAAGGCCATGTCAAACCCAGAGCTGTTGGGCATGCTACACTTAAAGAAATCACAATCCCTCAGAGCCACATGCTCCAGGGATCTAAACCTTGTCATCACAATAAACAAAGCATGCTGGAGGGATAGGTTCCTGACCCTGAGACTCCCCAGTCTTTGGAATAGACTGCCCATACATGTCAAGCAGAAAACCTCTTTGGCCTCTTCAAAAGGAACATTGGCGATTGGTTGGGAGAAAGGAAATTCACCCGGGGGGATCATGTCATTCACCCTGCTAGACAGGGGTGCAGTGAAGTAAATAGTGTGGGAAGAAATAGCCAGGGAATTGTTATGGCTAGACTTGTATAGGCCCTAGGGCCGATAGCCTAGTATCAACCTATGAACATATGAACCTAAGAGTGTCAAAGGTATAGGAGGTAGGAGGGCATAACAGAGAATAAGGAAGGTGTCAGTGATAAGAGGTTAGATAAGAGAGAAGAAGTACAAGTGTTGTGGTAATGATAAGGTATTCATTTTTGATGGAGGTTGTAGGGGTTATAGACAGAGTGTAATAGTAGGGGAAGGAAGTGATGTATTTGGAGTCTGACAGGAAGTAGTTTGTCAGTGTATGTTGGGGAAGGAAGGGGAGGGATTGGATGGTATAAAGGAAATTGTAATGAGGTGGGTGGGACTGGGGGTAGGGTAGAGAAGCAGAGTGAACCCAAGCAGAGTGAAGGCGAATGAAGCGGGCAGGCAGGACCAGGTCAGCAGTCTGAAACAGCACTGAAAATAACAATCAGAAAGGAATCAACTGTAAAAATCTGAACTGAAGAGGTAAGAAGAGAGCAAGCCAGAAATGGAAAATGTTGCAAATATAAATTTAAAAACAGGAGACAAAGGGCACAGAAGATGTACTAGGGGTTAAATAGCACTCTAGTACGTGGCTGGCAACATTAAACCTGCATATACTGGGACTATTGAGAGTTAAAATACCATTAAACTAAAAGCTATTGGTACTATTGTTAGTTAAAACAACAAGGGATAAGCTAGACTGCTGGTGTTGTGCTGCCTTCTGGTGGCCAAAGTAAGTTACTAAAGCCAGAAAAACTAACCTGTGTGTGTGTGTTCACCTGCCCTTTAGTAATACTTTAAATGATAAACATGTTTTAAAAAGCAAATAGTAAAAGGAACTGAGTGAAAAACTGAACAAACAAAACACAAATACCAGGCAAGGAGAACCTGAATAAAATCTACCAAATTTAATCTTAAAATGCAAATATTCTTAAAAACACATTCAAAGTGTGGATAAATTAGACTACAAGGAACACCTACAGTTGAGCTAGAAAGCTGTGGTTTTTAGTTTGTTTTTGGAGCTGCTTCAGGCAGGTAACTTAAGCAGATTTACAACACTTTCACAAGGTATTTTGCTGGGCAAGTCTGTTGGGCAGGGGGTGACCACAGAGTGTTTAACCCATCGGGAGAAGCTGCAAGAAATAAGGGGAAACACATACAAAAGGTTATACCAAGATAGTAAGAAAAGACATATGAGAGACCAGACCTAGAAAAATCCTAGAGAATCAGAAGGATAGGTGAGGTATAATACAGACAGGAAATAACCAGTGTAGCAATAACAGTATTCCCAGTTGCCTAATCCCTGAAAGCAAAGCAGATGCTTCTTTTTAACCAAATAATGTAGCACTAAAAGTAAATGCAACAGTTTGTACAGATAAAGCAACTTTTAGCAAACACAGTTAACTAAGCCCTGTAAGCAGAGAAGAAAATAATTCTTAAAAACTGTAATGTAGTACTAGGAGTAAATGCAGTAGTTCATACAAATAAAGCAACTTTTAACAAACACAGTTAAATAAGCCCTGTAAGCAGAGCAGAAATATATATAAATATAAATATATATATATATATATATATATATATATATATATATATATATATATGTGTGTGTGTGTGTGTGTGTGTGTGTGTGTGTGTGATATATATATATATATATATATATATATATATATATATACACATACTCACAAACACAACAAACACACATATGTATGCATTCATACATACAAATATATATATATATATATATATATATATATATATATATATATATATATATAGGTCACCTTCATTTGCCTGATAGTTCATTTGACTGAAACTCATTTGCATGACACTCATTTGCTTGATAAGTAGTACTTGCAGGCAAATAAAAGGGATCTATCCCTTTTCCCACTGTAGTGCGACCCTGGAGTTAGTAAATATAGTTGGGGGGGGAGTGGGGGGCACAGCTAACATAAAAACTGCAACAATGGCAAACAACTAATTATACAATAACTGGCCATTAATATTCTAAAATGAACATGCTGATTGGCCAGCCCAACCAGTGTGCCCCTTGTAAATCTGAGAATATACCAACAGAAAAAAATCCGATTGCCTGGACTTTTTTCCAGTAAGTTTTATTTATTTATTTTTAACAAAAATAAAAAAAAAATCTGTATCTGGACTCTGGACATATGAGAAATACAGGATGGAGGAAATACAATGAAAATCAGGTACATTAATTAAAACTAAAGACATGCACATGATTTACTTTATATTTCCCCCATTCTGCCTCTCTCCTACCTCTAAACTGTTGAAAACTTTTTTTAATTAAAAAAAAAAACAAGAAAAAAAGGAGCAACCTTCTTTTCTCCATTGCTTCCTTTCCAAACCACTGATGTAATGGTTAAGCGTCAAAATGCAAGTAACATACGCATGTGCAGTACATCAAAAAAAGCCTCAGAATAACAGAAAAAAGTGGAAGAGCAGCACAGTGGTATTATACAAAGACATTATTTAAGAAAAGTATTTTATTTCATTTATTTATTTTATTTATTTTACATTTGTTAACTGGGAAATTCCGACTGGACCAGGTCCATTTTCAGCGGAGGCCCGGGGAGAAAAGCTCCAACATCAAGTTATACAAATACAGTACATCCAGCATAATACACAAAACAGGTTACATCATGTATGCTGAGCATAGTAATATAACAAGAATTAATAAAAACACTCCAGGTAAAAGATATAGAACATGGGTAAAAAGACAATGTCAGTCATACTTTGGTAAGAAAAGAAAATATATCAAGTAAGATTCTACAGTTAAAAGTACCCTTTCAGATGACCAAGCCTACAGGGGATCAGAGCTTCAGCATGTGATCAGAGAGGAATTTTGGGAGTTAATAGTAGTATGGGTAGGGTTATGTGATACAAGGGCATAACCATGTACTAAGAAGGTGCGATTTGAGGGAGTTTTTGAATATGGATGTGGAGGGGGCAGTGGACACAGATAGGGGAAGAGAGTTCCAATTTCTGGCAACGGTGTGGGAGTAGAGCACTTTCCCTGCATTATTGTTAGCCTTGGTGATGGAGAGGAGAGATTTTTCACTGGATCTTAGGTATTGGTTTGTAGTATAGATAGTAAGTAGGTTGGATAATGAGGGGTTTTTTTCAGGATATTTGAGAATATTGTAGGCTGTGCCCAGCTGGTGATAGTTAAGCAGCTGTGGTAGCTCAAGCCATTTTAGTTCTTTTAGTACAGCACAGTGATGGGTTCTATAGGTTGAGTTAGTAGCAAACTTGGCTATTTTATTGTAGCATGATTCTAGTTTGTCTAGGTCACATTGTCTGATTTGGGCAAAGATTGGTGCTGTGTATAATAGAGTTGAGAGGAGGTGGCTTTGTGCAAGAGTGACTCTTGCTTTTTGTGAGAGAAAAGACTTTTGCCTGTATAGGGAGCCTAGTTTTTTGTGTACTAGTTTTATGGTATGTGAGATGTGAACATCAAAGTGGAGATTATTGTCAATTTCAATGCCCAGAAGTTTGGTGTGGTTAGAAGGGGAGATGGTGGTGCCGTCATTAGAGGTTATGGTAAAGGAGAGGTTTTTTTTTTATCTATTATGGGTAAATAGTAGCAGTTTTGTCTTTTTGGGATTTAGAATTAGTTGGATCCCAGATATTCATTTTTCTACTGAGATAAAGGTATCTTGAGTGAGTGTATGTAGAGTGGTGGGAGATGAGGCGGAGCAGATCAGAGTTGAATCATCTGCGTATTGTATGAGTGTGGCATGTTGTGTAGAGCATTTGAAGTTATTTGTGAAAATAGAGAACAACAGCGGGCCCAGTATAGAGCCCTGTAGGACACCTATGGTGGCTGGAAGTTGTGTAGACAGAGTTCCTTTCCACTGGACTGATTGTTGCCTGTCAGACAAGTAGCTTCTGAACCAGGCTATAGTAGAGGAGGTGAAGGATAATGATGTTAGTGAGTCTAGTAGAATGGAGTGGGAGACCATATCAAATGCTTTTGAGAGGTCTAGGAAAATGGCTGATACATATTTGTTATCATTCCTGTGAAGGTTTATATAATTAGTGAAAGATAAAGGGGCTGTGGTAGTGCTGTGATGTGGACGGAAACCGTGTTTTGTGGTAGATAGTAGATTGTGTGTGTTAAGAAATGTCATCACTTGCAAGTGGATGCATTTCTCAAGAATTTTGGATAAGAGGCAAAGGATGGCAATAGGTCAGTAGTTGGAGAATTCATAAGAATTAACTCCTTTATGGATAGGAATGATGCGAGATACTTTCCAGAGCTTGGGTATGTAGGATTCTAGTATGGAGCGGTTGATAAGGATGGAGACAGGATATGATAAGGAGTAACAACTCCAGGGTCGCACAACATTGGGGAGGGGGGAAAATCCCTGTTAAGTGCCTTGAATACTGGTTGTCAACCAAATGAGCTGTCAACCAAATGAAGTTCGATCAAATGGTCTGTTGATCATATGAAGTAGACCCATATATATATATATATATATATATATATATATATATATATATATATATATATACATATATATATATATATATATATATATATATATATATAGATAGATAGATAGATATACACACACACACACACACACACACACAGACACACACACACACACACACACACACACACACACACATATATAGATATATGAATCTATTTTGTATGATCGAATTTACTTACTGTTGAATGCAAAAATAGCATAATTAAGAATTTTGAACATGCCTAACACTGAGCACCCTAAGCAATGAACATGGAAAAGGTTAAGAAAGGGAAATTATTTCCTTTCCTAATTTTCACACTAAACACCACCCACACCATCTTAGCAATATATGCTAACACTAATCTTAACCCTGCCATCAACTCTCACCCTACACCTTATCTTAAAAAATCTTTCCTGTAACACAGCCATTACATAATGCACACCTGGATAAACAAACATGCACCAACATGCTACCAAAGCTACGTTTATCCCCTTACTTAACCCCAACCCTAACCCTAAAATACACACACTCACAAGCAAACACATAACATTTATGCCTTTAACTTAACACTAACACTAAACCTAACAACCAATACATGCACAAACACTCTTACCCCTTTCCAAATCCCTCTTACCTGCCTCAATGAAGCATACCTTTTGGGATGTCCAATGTTCAGCTGTATAAACAGTTGACGGTCTCTACTACTCCTTATATTTGTTGTCCAAATGTATGTTCAACAAAATTCGCTTAGCCGCCTGTACAGGATGAGGCTTAAAGAAGCCTGTCTAACATTGTACAGTCATACTAATAATTTTGATCTATGAGAGTAATGATAGGTGCATTACTGGTTTATTAGGTTATACATTATTGTGTAATGTCTACTATTGTGACTATTAAAAGACAGACAGACATTTTTATGCAGAATGTATACTCACCCTGGTGCTCTCTCATATTCTCCAGTCTTCTCCCGTGCATTTGCCAGTTCAGTTAGAGAGGCATACAAGGGGTTTGATAAACATGGTAAGTTCTTTGGGTAGCTAAAAGTAGTTATACTTGCAGTACAGAAATGGTGACTGCACCTTAACTGCACCTAATAGACATTACATAATAATGTATAACATTAAGAAGCCAGTGGCACATCAATTACTACTGGTATGGATCATCCCATGGAACTCTGTCAGACAGCTTAAGTAATCACTTAATACAGCATAATTCACCAAAGTAACAGTCCCTAAACATATCATCACAGTCTGGAATGAAAACTTACTAGTTTTCTTGAAGTCACTTTTATTAGAACATTACATCTCCTTAACTGGGGATCAGTAAAGACTCTACTAATAGATGTTGCTGTTTCTGAGTTCAGTAAAATCATTGTATGTGTTCTAAAAATGCTAGGGTCTCCTCCAAAAAAAAAAAAAGAAAAAGAAAAAAGAAATCAAAGCCAACCCTGCCCCATGGGCCTCTTAGCAGCTAAACAAATCATGAAACAGATGCAAAGTCTGGAAGGTCTGGGCAAAAAATAAAAGAGCTCCTACTCTACAACCATATAGACAAAAAAACAACTTGTCACCAAGGATAAAAAAACATATAACCAATCAAAATACATTCAGTAATAATCCAAAACATTTCTGGGTCTCCTCCCATCTTCCTGCCCACTTTTCGTTCATTTTGTGATGTAATTGTACATCAAGTAAGAAGGAACACCTTCTTTTTCTGTTTGAGATACTTTTTTCTGCCAATTTACTTTGCTTTTCTGTAAAAAAGCATAGAAAATCTGCTACTGAACAATCAATTTCATTTACAGATATTCCTTAAAAAAGACAGGTGGCAATGTTACTTATTAAAATACTAATATGGAAAATGTGTTTGGAACACCCAGGAATTTCCTTTCATCTTTTCTGAGCACTAGGCAGTGCCAGAGGGCTGTCACTGATACTTGTTGAAATTTTGGACACCAAGTGAGAATCACAAAAAGATGAAATCCTAGTTACATAGTTAGAGAGTGGAGGTTTGGATAGTGTGATAGTGAAGAAATGAATGAATGAATGAAAGAGAACAAACTGAAGGTGAGGAAGCAATCTGTCATGATATGATCAAATGAGTACTGCAGGAGCAGTCTGGTAATGAAACTGATACTGTCAGAAAGAAGCAGATTACAGAGGTTGAACGTATAGAGGCATGTTTGGCTGATGGATTAAGTAGTTTTAAGAACATCTCTTTGTAACTGGGTACTGTGGATGGCAGAAATGATGTAAAAAAAAGACATATGGAAGTGCTGTAAGGCTGTGAATAACAAGCAGTAGAAATGCAGCAGCTTCAGAAAAAAAGACCTGTGGTAGTATTAAGAACAAGTCCTACTACTGACAGATATGATAGTATGGACAATATTATATTATCATTAGGATTAACTTTAACAGAAGTAAGAGCTGATGCATTTGGCATCAGAAGATTTTGAAACTTTTTCAAACAGAGTGTAACAGAAAACAAATACATATCACCTTGGAAAGATTTTATCTTTCAGAACATTGGCTTGCAAATAAAAATTAAACTCTCTGTGCAACTAAGAGTTTAAGACATGTAGGAATTTGCACTTAATAGTTTTCTTACAATATATGATAAAGTGCATGACAAAAAGAAAATGTATGGTAGTGGTAATGTATGAACAAGGGGTGGTAAGTGTGGGTTACACGATATTTGTAAGGTAAAATTACAGCATATTTCAATTATATAATAGTAAATGAAAAAGAACATCTGCTAGATTTGGGGCTTGCTTTTATTATGGGGATGAAACACATTTAGTTCAATAACGTGCATAAGGAAGATGTGGGCAATATGGGGAGCAAGGCCATACTGGTAAAAACTGTAGACCATTTGTTTTGGAAATGTAATGGGTTTGTCCATTTTTTTGTTTTGTTTGTTTGTTTGTCTGTTCTGTGCTGGAAATAGAACAGGTACATGAAAAAGAAACTGAGAGGGAGGAAATACAATATTTAGGGAAGAATGTTTAGGAAGGAAGTGAAATAGCTGAGGCTAGTTAGGAAGAAAGAGAAAGAAATTTAACTGAACAACTGGAGGAATTAATATTAGAAGATATTCACATACAAAAAGAAATTAAATAGGATGCCTTAGCAAGTGAAGAACAGGAAGATAGTGACTCATAAATGGAGGAAAAACAAGAGCAGAAGGAAGTTAAATCAATTGGAGGGACGGTGGGATGGAGAAAAAGAAAATGAAGAAAGGAGGAAAAAAAGATGCAAAAAGGGAAATGGAAGATGTAGGTATTTTGGTCTTAAATATGAACCATACAATAAACAAACAGAGAGGTTTAATCATTGTTGAATGGTACAAAAAGAAAAAGATTGATCTATTACATTTGCTAGATACAAGATATGTTAAACAAGCAAAAAGAGAAAGAAATGAAGCTGTATGGTGAAAAAGGATTATATGGTCAGTACAATATGAAATGTGTTCTCAGTTAGGGTGTGTAAGAGAAGATGAACTAAAAATATTAGATGTAACAATTGTGATACAAGGAAGTGTAATGATATCTGACGATGAAAATGGACATTGTGATAGGCTGATAGTAATATATGCATACAATTATGTCAGAAAGAAAGCATGTTTGAAGAATAAAAAAATATGAGATGCTGTACATGTAAATAGTAGTGACTATGGACTTTTACTGTAAGGTAAGAAAAAATGGAAAAAATAACACACTCCCCCGGATTCACTAATCCTCCACGTAAGACTTAATAAGTCTTACTCGGAGGCTGCAGTTGAACGGTTTGATGTCAGCGTGCCATGAATATTCATGAGGGCATGCTGACTCAACCGTAACTCTTACATGGACTGAGTAGGAAAGCAGGGGGCGTGTCTGACTGCCGAGCAGTCTAAATGTGCACACCCCTGCAAGGTTTTAAAAAGCATAATGTCAACACACAAGAGCAAGTTCACTCAAATGTACTTGCACCGAACAACACACTCCCTGACACTATAAACCCCATCACACTTATATAAAGTAAATAATTATATTTTTTATTTAAATCCACGATATAGCTGCCCGTATTTGCGTGTGTGTGCGCGGGTGTGCCCATTGCTTAGCGAGAGTTAGCAATTCTGACATGGAAGAGCATAAGAAAGAATGTTTATGCAAATCACACCAAATTGCAATAGCGCAATGGTAGAGCGTATGCACAAAGAGAAGGCATTCACAGTTGGAGTCCCACCACTCCCCTTCATATTTATGTTTGAAATCAGTATTTGAAATAATACCAGACATATATGATTAAAATTTTATTAAAAGCAGTGACATGGCCAATGTATCAGTGAACAAACTAAATATTTTTAAAGGACCCAGATGTATAATAGCAAGCTGTTAAGCAACGCTTTACACAGCTAAACACAGGTGCTGATAGTTTAATAGCACTTTACCCAGCTAAACAGAGGTGCCCATAGCCTAATAGCGCTTTACCCAGCTAAACAGAGTTGCCCATTGTTTAATAGTGCTTTACTCAGCTAAACAGAGTTGCCCATAGTGTAATAGCGCTTTACCAAGCGCAATAGAGTTGCCCAGATTTTAAAAGCGCTTTACCTAGTGCAATGTGTTTGCACAAACGTGCGTGCCGTGCCAACCAGGGCACCTTAGGGCACCATGGAGCAACATAGAGCTAAGTTGCTTAAATGCAGCCACACCCCCTAGCCTGTCTAGACAGTATTAAAATGAAAGAACGACAAGGTTCGAACCCAGGACCCTGTGCAGCATAATCAAAGTACAGAACCACTAAGCCATGACAACATAGGGGAAGCAGTCACTATTAACATTCATAAACTTACGAATGGTAGTTTAACCATTACTAAGCAGGTCTGCAGTCAGCCGAGAATTTTACAAAATGGCCAATCACAAAAAAGTGCGGGAAATGCAGCATATTTAAGCCCCATAGGCGGGAATACTCGCCATAACTGATTGTAGCTCACATATGCAGTCAGAATGGCAGGTGCAGGAGAAGGTTCACGCTTCCGAGCGCAACGTTGGGGAATTGAGGAGTCCAAATATATGGTTTGGCTCCTTGTCCACTGTCACGAGTCAAGACTCCTGCAGGGCCAGTTCCAAGGGACGGAGTACAAGGCAGAGGCTTGGAACCGGTTAGCTCGTGACCTCACCAGTGCCACAGGCATTCCTTGGACTGGTGAGCAGGTCCATCACCACCATGCAGACGTGAAGAGATGAAAGCAGGACCACCTGAACCAGTGGATACAGGAGGCCCGTGGGATGCAGAATGCCCCACAACTGAGTATGTAGCCATGGAATGCAGTATGTAAGAATTGATAATGGAGTATGTATAATGGATAGGTATATCTCAATATCCCTTCATTTACTTTACAGCTGCAGGTGACCGTGCTATGAATCAGCAAGCCTATGTTGATAGGCTGCTAAGGCTGTGCCACCAGGCAGGTTAGTGATTATTCTGCATGTATTGTTTTATAAAATATTCGAGAGAGCATGAAAGAAAGTGTTGTAGCCCAATAAAACAGCCATAGAATTGCCTGAATAAGTCCTCTGCATGTACTGTCAGATAAAAATGTCACAGAGGCAGAAAAAGAGTGTATTAACCCATTAAGAAAGGTAACATATGTCTGGAATAATATCTCTGCAGGCCCTGTCATATAACATAAGTGAGTGAGCCTGAAAAAAGATTGTTCTAACCTATTAATAAAGGTATAATATGTCTTGAACATGTCTGCCATAAACACCGTTAAAACAAATAAAGGAGTGAGCCTGTGGAAAAGTGTGCAATGTCATTAATAAATGTCTAAAACCCAGAGTGTGTCTGTGTCACAGAGTCTGAAATGTTGTTGTACCCTTGCATTATACAAACAGTACTGTTTGAAAATGTGCTGGCAACCCAGAGTTATGCAGTTCCATATAAAGTGGGTGATGGAAGTGCTAGTAGCTGTGAAACAGATATACAGTCCACAATAGTTAGTTACTGGCTGGCATGAATAAGTAAACCTAGCACACATGTAGCATGCAATTATTCACCAGAAATGTGAGTGTGTGTCAAGAAATGCAGGGTTCTGTACAAATCAAAGTGAAAATGTCATGTGAAAACATCCCAGATATGTAGATAAAGAAATATAAATGCAAACAAGAAATATTTAGCAGTAACATCTGCATCCTGGACAGTTAGTATGTCAGATATAGGTCAGGCATATATTGAACTAGGCAAACCCATGACACAACCTAATGTATGGTGGCAAGTGTAATAATGCAGGTAGGGGATATACACCTGCAGTCACTGGGAATGTAGTGTAGACAAAAGGTCATTATAAGATGTTAACCAAGGTATTTTCTACACCCTACCGTATGTGCATAAACCATGCAATTTCACACCTCAATGGGTATGTGTAACCTTAAATATTTGTTGGGACATATGTCCTATTGTTTTATAAATATTTTCATTGATGTTGATGCATGTGCCCTGTTCAAACACCATATTCATGTTGGCCTGTTGCTACCAAACATCCCTGCATGCTGTTGGAATATCCACTGTCGTTCAATATATGCATGTGTTATGCTTGCTGTTCAACTGTTGGAACCTTGGTGTGTTGGGTTAATGGGAATATTACTACATGCTGTTACAACTAATCTGGAATGCTGTTGTTTATGTTGTAATTAAACACACCTAATCACAGAATGTATGGGAAGGCCGGTCCCAGCTGACTCACCTGTCCCTCCTCAGCTGGCGAGTGCACCTGGCACCAGTGGCTCTGGTGCCCAGCCCGGGCTCCCCTCCTCCGTAGGTCCTGTGCCACCTTTGGGTGGAAGCGCTGCAGGGGATGGGGCTTGTCCCCCCCATGCAAGCATGGGCGGAGGAGGGCCACCTGTCACCCTTGCTAGGGCCCGGGCTGTGGTGGGTAGGGAGATCCAGTGTTCAGTCGCTGATCCCCTACACCAGCTTGAGGCGAGAGTGGCGCATCTCTCGGGTGAGCCTGCCCGTCCTACACAGCCCTCAGCACAGCCACCCTCCGGGCTGTGAAGGTGCAGTGGTGACTGCCCATGGGTGGGGATCTCAGTTCCACTGTTACCATCTGTGGGCTCATGGGCTTGCGATTTCCAAACATCCTTCCCCATCAATTGTGTTCACCCACCCCATATGTCAAACTCTGCCCCTGTATGCATCTTGTTTGTCTTGTCTGTTTACCTCCCCAACCTACCTCCCCAAATATACCTACTTCCTCTACCTCACATTCCACTCTCACCTGAAAAAAAAAAAAAGGGCAATCTGTTCCCACATAAAAATTACGCCCCATACATAGCTGCCCAATTCGCACACATGTCCACTGGACATGTAAACTGATAATTCTAATTGGCAGTACAACATATTTTGTTGTCCTCACCCCTCTCTCAGGGGTGGAAGGTTTCAAATGTCACACCAAATTTCAAACATATGCACAGCTGTTGCTGGTAAAGAAATGGGCAGCTATGGACCTTCCCTACACCCATCCTGCACATCCCGAGCTGGTTTCCCTTCTGTCTTTCCCTCTTTGTGCCCCCTTTTTCACCACTTTCCTATCTCCCCATTTTCTTTTCTTTAAAAGAAATTAGCAAGGGGGTTAGCAGGAGTAAGCACTTTTAAGCAGTAGTTAGCAGGGGTGCGCGAGTGTGAGCTTGTGTGCGCTTAGCTAAGTATTGCTAAGCATCATGCAAACCCACGCAAACCCGCTTACAACTGCTTAAAAGTGCCTTAGTCACTCTGTATGACAAGGCCCTTGTACTGCTCAGCAGCAAAATAAAATACCCTTGTCAGTCTCAAACCCGGGACCTTGGACTGACCAGTCTGCATGAAGTACCACTACACCACAGCAGATATACAGTAACTCAGTGCTGAAAGCAATATATCATGCATTACCATGAGTGAATGTAAAGGGAAAATAGGAATGGCATAACACAAATCTTGTTCTGTGGGCCTTAACCAGCAGGTGTTGTGGAATTGCATGACATGACTGTGAAAAGAGAATCAGCCATGCTAGTAGGGAATAATGTTACAGTAGCACCTTACAAACCCCACACAGTATCAGAGCAGGATAAACACTGGCATATTTGCATAGGTCACAGGCCAGACTTTCCAACAGTGATTGCTCTACAGTGATGACCCTGATTTGTAAACAAATGTTAGCTGTGCCCCTCTGACTCCCTGTGAAATGTACTAACAGTAGGCAGAAAGGTGGGGAATCTCACTTAATGACAAATGTCAATAAGTGAGAGTAGACACTGCTTGCATGTCAGAAAAGGTGTAGTAATACACATGCTCTGAATCCCCCAAAGTCTGAACTGCAAATTATCTGAAATATATCACAGGTGTATCCCAGTTATATGTAACTTTCCCTGTGGCTGTTCAAATATATACGTGAGAGTATCTGAGGCCTGGAAGAGTCAGAAACACACAGGCATATCAGCTTGTCTGCTGTTACACACTCTGCAAATAGCTGTAGAATGAATCCCACAAGCATGCCCTTATGCAGAAGTACAACACAGAAATATCAAAGGATGTAGCCATGTACTGCTAGCAACCACCTGTGACAATGCCATTGTTCAGGTGCTGAAAAGACTGCTGTGGTGTACAGTCAAAGAATACTAGACTGACCTCTGTCTACCATATGGATATGTCCACAGGTGGGAGCTACTCAGACAGACTATTAGCCTTTATAGACTTACAGGTGCACAGCAACTCTGCATGTTCAGTAAGATAAACATCACACGATAATAAATAATGCACTCTGCACTTTTGCACCCCTACCCAAAGGTAATATATACCCATGTAGTCAGGCACAACCAAGGGTATAGGCAGGCATACACAGTAGTGAAATATGTCCAGTTGTCCTGAGCAGACTGTGCTAATGTCAACACAAACAAACCACAAACTGTTCAGAAGTGAGTAACATACTAATGACAGTGTAGCAGTTCACAAACAGTGCATGTGTCTGATATTCATAATTGGTAGTACAACACACTTAGTTGTCCCACCCCTCTCTCAGGGGTGGAAGGTTTCAAATATCCCTCCTAATGTATTGCATATGCACAGTTGTTGCTGGTAAAGAAATGGGCAGCTATGGACCCTCTCCACACCCATCCTGTACATCCTGAGCTGGTTTCCCTACTGTCTTCCCCTCTTTGTGCACCCTTTGTCACCACATTCCTATCTCTCCATTTACTTTTCTGTCAAAGAAATGAGCACAGGGGTTATCGGGAGTGAGCACTTGTAAACAGTAGTAAGAGGGATTGCACCAGTGTGCGCATGTGTGTGCTTAACTTAGCATTGCTAAGATATGATAAGCTAAGCCAAGCTTGGCTTAGTATTGCTAAAATAAAATAAGCTAAGCATCACGCAAACCCATGCAAACCCGCTTACAACTGCTTAAAAGTGCCTTAGTCACTCAGTATGACAAGGCTTTTGTACTGCTCAGCAGCAAAATAAAAAACCTTGTCAGTCTCGAACCTGGGACATTGGACTCACCAGTTTGCATGAAGTACCACTACACCACAGCAGATATGCAATAACTTGGTGCTGAAAGAAATATAACATGCATTACAATGAGTGAATGTAAAGGGAAAATAGGAAAGCCATAGGAATACATTGCAATAACTACTGTTGTATGCCAGTTAATTCTCTAATTCGAAATGAAAGTACATACTCCCATGTATCCAGTGTTAGCATTAGGAGGTGTGAGTAAACCTACACACTGAGAAGAGTGTACTGGAAGAAGCAACAGTCAGGTTTCAGTACAACGTGCATTTCACTGGCTACAACCCAGCTTCAGGTATGAGACATATACCAACCTTCTGACTGAGACAACAGTGTCCACAGCAAACAAGCATGGTCCACACCTTGCAAAACTTAAAGGGCTACGCCTACCTAACCTATCATTTTATAGCAGTGTCCTGAAATCACAGTGAGAACTGCAATTACCACACAGCAGGCTGCATGCAATTACTAAATGGTGGGCATCAATTGGTGTAGAGGCCATCACATGCACATGTGCATATACCTAGAAAAGCAGCCTGTATCTGCTGTCCACACATGCAATAATATCATTGCAACAACTCGGAGAGAGAGATAGAGACAGACAGAGACAGACAGACACAAACAGGCAGAAAGAGATAGACACTGAAAACAAACAGCAACACACAGAAGAAACAAAACCAGAAAAAAAAAAAATAAATAAATAATAAAAAAAAACACCTACAACAGATGGAGGTGAGGAATACAAAGGTAAGGTATGTAACAGATATGTATTTGGTGACATCCGAAAGATGTGTCTGAAGGGTACTCTACATACTGTGAATCATCCATATATGGCAGCAGTCTGTATCTATATGTACATGCACATTTGCATAGGGCAAGGGACATACTGCAACCATAAGTGAAGGCTGGACATAAGTATGTTGCTGAAGGCTGCTATGTGCACATATGTATGTAGGATGTAGTGTGTGGCATTGCAGAAAGCAAGCAGTGCCGGTATATGTCATGTGGGAATGAGCTACAGGCAGTGAGGCCTGCAACAGCTATACAGCCTGAGGACAGCAGAATGCATTCTACACAACATTGTGCAATAGTATTACATAACCGTATGTCTCACAACTGTTGCATAATTGACATCCCCACCATGAAAGGTGGGCAGTATATGTGCCTATATGTGCAGCTATATGTACAGCAATGGATGTTTACATGTATGTGAATATATAGATGTATATATACATATATATGTGTGTATATATATATATATATATATATATATATATATATATATATATATATATACTTAGATATATATGGATATATATGGATAAATATAGATATATATCAATATATATGGATATATGTAGATATATATAGATATATATGGATATATATGGATATATGTAGATATATATAGAGATATATAGATATGTATGGATATGTATGGATATGTATAGATATGTATAGATATGGATAGATATGGATAGATATGGATAGATACGGATAGATATGGATATATATGTATATATGTATGTATGTGTGTATATATATATATATATATATATATATATATATATATATATATATATATATATATATATATGAGAGAGTGAGGGAGACACGGGGTCATATGTACTGCAACAGCTGCCTGTTGTCCAAGGCATGGACTGAACACCAGTGTTGATACCGCAGTACCATACCCCATTACAAAACACCTTACGGAGTAACTGCCACATAGGTGGTAGCCTGCCTAACACTGATGGTGTCAGAAGGGTACACGGGACACAGATGGACAGTAGACTCCCCTTTGATAATCACAGTGACAACAGTAGTAATGTAATCTGTCTACGTGGTACGTGTCATCACAAAAGGTGTGTCATCTAGGGAAATATAGGTCGGTATTCCCCTCTACTCATCACAATGCCCCATGTGGTATGTACCTCACATGACAACTACAACAAGTGGAAAGGCATACATCTGTGTGTTGTATGTATGTCTGATGTGTGTTTAATGATGCCTGTACAATGCACGCAATGACATGTGTGTTACAGTGTATGTGTGTGTACCTAGCAACATGTATACTCTGTTACAGCTGCATGCCAGCTATATTAACAACCGTGCACATATGTTAGGTGGGGGTATGACATCAAAGACTAGGGTGGTTTACCGGTAATACTGTAAATGTACATGACATTCATTGCATTGGATGACATATTTCTTCATGCATTAGCTTGATATATACCCCGGGACGAGGTTGTGCATTGTATCCCAAACAGTGTGCCAACTACTGGTGTATACTGGTGTGTTACATGGAGTGTTGCAGGCACTGTCAGCCAGTTGTGGGCTGAGCACTGATATGTGGTATTGAATGTGTGTATCCTCTGATAGACAGATAGATGCTATATATGGCAGTTAAGTGATATCTGTACTTCATAATGTTAAGTGTGCCACATGACATGGTCACACATATCGTTTAATTGTCTTCCAGGGTTATGGCTCATCAATGTAATCCATCATATTCAGCTGCGGAGGAGCAGGAAATTCTGAACAGCCTGGTGCAGCACTATAACCTGCTTTTTTCCAGGGCCAGCCAGCATCAGCATGACCGTACTGCACTGTGGCAAGACCTTGTTCACCGGGTAAATGACATAGGCATGCATAACTGGACATATGAGCAGGTACGCCATCACTGCATTGATTTATTTAGACATGTCCAGTGGCATGCATCTGATATCCATAGGCAACAGCTTGCCACAGGTGGTGGGGTGGCCATACATCCCCCCTTACCAGAGTGGAGGAGCTGCTCCTAAGTGTGGTGGCTCCTGGCGTACAGCAGCAACAGCATCACACATGTGTAATCATGGAGGCCGGAGCCACCCAGCAGGATGACATCAAGCGTGCAGGTAATACGCCCTAGCAGTAGACTGCCATTACCTGTATTGTTAGAATATGCATATGTCAGATGTGTAGTGTGTGTTTAGCAGTTGTGCTGCCTAACGTGTGCAATACTGATATTTGGAATAGTATCCGTACACCTGTGACTGTTGACTGTTGTTCCACTGTCGTTTAGCACACTCACAGTAGCAATGCCACAGTTGTGGCCACTGACAAACTGTGTCATATTCTTCTAGGTCCCTCTGGTGTGACAGCAGGGCAGACAATACATGCTGGTGAGTGTGTTAACACCTTAATATTAGTAATGAAATGTGCATGTCATAGGTGAGGTGTAGGCCATGTACATGTAACACACCTACGCATAATGCATGCTGTGCATGTTTGCTGTGAGACATCAATCATCTCAGTAAAGTCAGTAGCTGCCTCAATCACATGCAATGCACAGTGCAGCAGACACAATTGTGGCAACACTGTACTGCACATTGGATATGCATAGTTGCTACAGCTGTACACAACAGAACACGTTTATCATAAGCAGTACATGAAAACATGCTACATTTGGCATTACCACACACCCACTGTAAGGTCACACTTCAGTATCCCACATGTCATGCACACACACATGATGTACCTCAGGGGTAGAGGCCTGTCATGGGGCTGTGCAACACTCTGCAACACATAACACAGTCATGTTAGGCAATGCTCCCTATTGGGCACCTCACACACCCATGTACAAGGTTGCTGTGTAATTGTGAACATAGCCACGGCACTGCAGTTCAGATACAGCATGCTAGGCTGTGGTCTTGCACACATTAGTAGCAGTGAGTGACCACAAGATGCATGTTGATGATGGCACAGGGTACTACACCCCATCCAGTTACAGTGACCACAGTACTACTCATAGCAGCCATTGCTTTGCACCTCAGTGTTGTGTGTGTGCAAACATATGCACATATACACAATATGCATAGCATGTTGTCTGTGTGCTTACATATGGCAGTATACACAATATGCACAGCAGTCACTCACCACACAAGTGTCACATATATGTCCTGAAATGCTAGTGGGTGTATAGGTCACTTGACACACATTGGTTATGTGTGGTGTTTAATGTTACAGTTGTGTAGCATGCCATGCCATGTCTGGCACCCACATATCTGCAATATGTCCCACACTCACCATAACCACTGTACACTGGCCATTTCCAGCATTGGGATTCCTTCACATCAACATGCACCACACATCCAGTGTGTGTACATGGCATGCATGTGCTAGACCCGTGCCCACTATTATCTGCTGTGGACACAGACACTGCACTCAGACATGGATATCTATGTGTCACACAGATAACACATGCAGCCATTGCATGAATACTTGTGAGTGATGGTGCACAGGGCATTGCAGAGCTGATAATAACTGCACAGCAATGTTGTGTCCATGTACACATTGTGTTCCAGGGTGTGGCCAATCACTGAACAACTACACAGTTGCATCAAAGCCATGTATACTGCCATTTAATACGGGTGTCTACACTTGCACTGCATGGTCTTGTGCAACACATATTCGGCATGCTGACACATGTGTGGTGACTGTCTACCTTGTGATGCTGACACCCACCTTCACCCACTATAGAGTATGTGTTGGATGGCTGGTATGTGTGTGTATGTGCTGTAGTGAGGTGTGTATTAGTGTTCATGTGTGCATATGTGTGCATGTGTTCATGTGTGCATGTGTGCATGTGTGCATGTGTTCATGTGTTCATGTGTTCATGTGTGCATGTGTTCATGTGTGCATGTGTGCATGTGTGCATGTGTAGACCGTAAAGTGTGTTTCCTGTCTTCCTCTCACAGGTGCTGAGTTAAGGGTTGGTGAAATCAGCAGGCAACCTGAAGACACTGCCACGAATAGTGGTGATGATGACACCTGTATTTTGGCACAGGAAGATTTGACAGGGTCTGTCGTTGGTCTGCCAATCGACAGTACACAGCGTTCAACCCCATCTATGCGCACACTCATACTGTCAATACATCCCTCACCACCAATGGACATAGGCGAGGGACAGCATACAGTTGGCATTGACCAGGAGAGTGTGGTACCCATGGCACTTGCATCCCTCACAGCAGCCATAGCCACATACCCAGAATGGTACCACATAGGCGGAAGTCCAGGGGTTCTCGGGGGAGCACCACTGGTCATATAGCCCCTGGCAGGCGTGCCCTCACAGATCTTACGATGACCAGTATGTTCCGGGCTGTAATGTAGGCTCAGGCACGTATGGAATGGTACACCAGGCAAGGACATAGGACGCAGAGGGCACATTACACTGCTATCAATGACAGCATCCGTGACCTTGCTGGTGCCATCGGACTTACACCAAGGTCATTGATAGATGTTGGGGGGAGACATTAGATGCCCGCCACAACATGTCTTCCATGATCCAGGACTGTGCGGGACAGTTGCAATGTCGACATGGATGCATGCCAGCAACAGCAACAGCTGGCAGTGGTCTTGGATGGCCTACAGTTCATAGCCGCTCCCGTAGTGGCAGTACCAGCCCCAGCAATGCTGGGGCTGGCCTGTCCATTGACCGTCGCAGTAGACCACGTGCAAGTGGCTCTGGCCAGTCCCAGCAGGGACATGGGTCCAGTCATCATACCTCTGCCTCTGATGACAGTACCCAGTCAGGGTTGGAACCCGATACTGTCCGTAGCACCCCTGCCAGGCAGAGGTACTGTGTCCGTGGCCGGAGACAGTGATCTGTACAGCCTAGCAGGTACAGTCTGTGGCTGTCCCACAAACTACCGTATATGGCAGCCACATGGTGGAGCTGTGTACAAGCAGACACACAGACATTAACCAAACAACTAGGGCTCACACATACACACACACATTACATCAACATTGGCCCATGCTGTACTGTTGTCCCTGACACACACACACACACACACACACACACACACACACACACACACACACACACACACACACACACACACACAGACATGTTGATTGGATGGGTCAATGTCAGACTCTGGCAAACAACAAAACGCCCTGTGCATATGATGATACCTGTGCCACCTCCTGTCATCTGCATCATTGACGGAGGGACAGGCTAACATGGTGCTGATGCACAGGGTGACACTATAGCAGTGTAGCAATAATAGCAAGTTGTCAACAAGGAAGTGTAACGACATCCTTGTAGGTATATCTGAGCAGACATTATGCATCAAAGCTCTGATTGTCAATGTGGCATTGTTTACACCACTGTTAGGTCTGAGTATGTATTGTCCACCCATGTGCCACTTGGCTGAAGTGTAATGTGTTGCCAGCATGTGTTAGTCAGTGGAGAGTACGTGTGTGATGTGTGCAGTACAGATTAGCAAGTGTACATCTGTGAACATGGTGGGTGCACACTGTCTGAATGTACGTGCATAGTGGACACATGGGACATGTGGCATACCCTGTCGTACACATTGTTAACATCTCATAGTATCTTTCAATGGCCAGTATGCATTCTACTACAGTTAAGTACTAACATGGGTAGACGTGTGTATGACATGGGTTGACACTATGCTGTGGGTGATACCGTTAATATCTGTCAATGATTTGTGGTCTGGTACTATACACAACCTCAACAGCATGACTATAAGCAATCATTGGATGATGTCCTGACAAATGACATACAGTAGTAGGGAACCCAGTAACAATTGGATCCTTCCGTTGCTACACTATAACACTAACCAGTGGTAATGACCGCCACCCATTCCTGTGACCACACCTGTTTGCCATATAGCCCCCTTAGGTACATGCAGACACACTAGGGATGTGTCTATCCAAATCTGGAAATGCATGGATTGGCCTACAATGCATTCCCTGGATGGGATGCATATCCTACACAAGGGTATCATACAAACAGATACCTGTTGTCTGATACATGCTGTATAGCAGTAAGCCGAATATGGCATAGTCATCCTCAAATACTATACATACTATCCCGTCAGTACCACACAGGTGGTAGCCCTCAACATGTATGTTGGATACCAATGTGTACATACAGCCTCATGTTATGTCATGTGTCCCTTGGTATCCACATATCCATAGGTATTGTGAAGTCACAAGGTGTATCACATAAGACATTAGAAGCCTGAATGCATATCCACAAGGCAGTCATACACCTATATAGACTGTCCATTCTTGGCAGTCGTGCACCTATATAGACTGTCTATTCATGGCAGTCTTTGTTGTGTATGATCATGTCTGACATATATCCCAGGGATATACCCTCACTCACACTACTCTTAAGTAACTGTCATGGGTGTGTGTGCCACAGATGACCTTGGCCACAGAACACAACAGTGGACAGCCTTGTCACATACATACATATGTGACCTACGATCTGAGAAGCAGCGGCACAACCTGTCAATGGAAACAAATGAATTCATGTAGTATGCAGGCTTCATACGTATATACTGATTGAGGGGACATGTACACATATATATTTGCCATGCAGATACCTTATGTGTGCAATGCACTTACTGTTGTAATCATACTATGTCATACCATAGTAAAAGCAGAACCCACACCGCATTGACCAACAGTGACACACACACACTGTCAGCATGATTCAAACCCCTACCTACCTATATTATGATACTAGAGAGAGATGCATTAACATGGCGTGCTATTTGCTTTACTGGCTGGCTTCCCTTCTCCTGCTGTATTTGTAGGATGGTGACATCATCAGACTTTCCAAAGAGGAATGCACCTCTTTTAGTGAGTTTTCCCAGTCTCCAAAAAAGGGACACCTCTCAAAGGAAACTGCACACATACACACACACCCCACACACACACTCACTGTTTGCAAGATTCAAACCCCTACCTAACTATACTATGATACTAGAGAGAGATGCATTAACAGGACGCACTATTTGCTTTACTGGCTAGTTTCTCTTCTCCTGCTGTATTTGTAGGATGGTGACATCATCAGACTAGACATGGTTATATGTGTACACTTTGTTTTATGGCATTCCAGGAATGGTCCATGTGGGTCAGCAGGTGTCAACAGCTTGAACAAGACCTCAGAATCCTTACCTTGTGTGATCTATCTGTGGACACATTGACATTCCGTCATATGTCAACACATATTTATGCACAGCTTGTTGGTTTTGTGGATACTACATGTGTCTGGGATGTTGATAAAGGGCTATTCAAAGTCTATGTGACACATGTGTAGATGTGTTCATTGATGTATGTCCTGGGTGGCTGCCTTGCAAACAGTCTAGCATGTTTGGGAACCATGATCCGCACATGAACATACCACAGTTGATAGGGTTGTGTGTATGTCAGCTTCCAATAGCTCTGTTTATGACTGCAACCATGATGGACTCCATGACCTTGCAGAACAGACTTTATAGGCGTACTGGACTTCACTTCCCACGGTGTGTTGTGTAACAACACTTGTGGGGAGTGCCATATGTAGCTGTGACACATTCAATGGTTCCACATCCTGTGTAGGGGGTGAGGCTCAGCTGACTGTTCAGGTGCATGATCTGTTTGTTCTGTAGTTTGTGCATGACACATATTGGGAATCAATGTATTCCACTTGATGCCATGTTTTTGGCAGTGGGGGTAACTGCTCATCCATTCTACATGTGATATCTCCTGGTATGATGATATGGACTATTGTCAGTGGGAGATGGGTATGTACATATGGGCCTGTCTGTCATGATGTCGGCATTGTCACTCAGGTACAGTTGGCCCTGTCTCAGGACATATATGGGTGTACATTGCTATTTATGACATAGCTGAAGAGGCGTCATGATTCAGTCTGGACTCCTTCTCAGCTACTCTTTACAAAACACCAACGAACATGAGCACTAATCCCTGTTATACTCTTTTACACACTTAACACCCTACTGATCCTTTGTGATCAGGCTACAGGGTATGTCATGATAATATCCTGGCATGTCCAGGGATCGGTTTTGTGTGTACTCTTCAGTCCAGCTGGTGGATATTGTGATATTGACACAATGTCACATCTGCCTCATGTACACAGACAACCCTCTCCTCCTCCCGACAAACTCAGATATATGTGTGAGATGCACCTATATAGACATACAGCAAATAAATGAATTCCTCACTACTAAGGCAGCAGATAGTATAATCCAAACAATAAAGAAATCAAACTGTTGCACCACGGCCAAAGATACGTAAACGCAAATCCAAATAAAATGTAATAAGTCTATTTATTTATTAAAAACAAGCAAAGTTTGATAAAAACTTTGTCATTGACAAAATAATCACAGGAAAAATACTGCTTAAGAGATGGAGTTTCTTTCAGTCCTTGTCATTGACAATATAAGCAGCTTTCCTGAAATATTGATTCACAGATTTACTCCATATAAATGAAATAGTAGATCATCCCAAGGAGTAACAAAATTTCTATCCTCTAGATGTCAGTAGGAGCTTGTTATCCAAATGTGCGTGTTATCCAAAGGTAAAATCACAAGCAAAGTTCAATCACAAAATAAAGTCTTCACCTTCGTGAAATACCTTCGTAAAATACACGATAATGATGAATATAACTCTGCTGTTAGAACTCAATAGCAAGTATAGACATAAAAGTTCCAAAACTGTAGACCCCAAATACACAATGCTGTTCCTATGAAGATAGTGATTCTTCCAAGTTGATTTACGAAATAAGGAAGTTTCATATTTCCCTTCATTACTCCTATATATATGGACATCAAGAAAATTATTCTCTGATGGTGAACAAGCACTTGTGAATTTGAAATATGTGGTTGTAGTATTCAAATATTGTACAAATGATTTAAACTGGCATTCCTCACCTTCCCTTAACAGAAAAAGGTCGTCCACAAAACGACCATAATATTTCACACAATGGTGCCATGGATTCGTGGGGCTTAAGATGGAATTCCTTTCCCATTCTGATAACACTATATTGGCATAACTGTTGGCACATGGGGTGCCCATGGCTACACCCCCATCATTGCCAATAAATATCCTGAACATATGTGAAAAAATTTTTGTCCAATACCATTTCCAACAAAGAACAAATTAATTCCGCTGATTCTGGACCAACTTTATTTCCTACTAATGTTCTGACTGTTTCTAATCCTATTTCATTCGGTATGCAAGTAAACAAACTTGTAACATCCAACGTTGTCAGCAAAAGATATTGTGAGCTATGTGCTGAAGAAACAGCAAACTTGAATTTATTCAAAAAATCATCTGTGTCTAGTAATACTGTGGGTATAGTAGAGAGCATATTCCTTAATTCTTGCTCTACAAACAAGGACATGGTTTCTGTAAGCCATCACTGGCCAGCCACTATAGGGTGAAATGGAGGATTAAGTGAATTCTTTTGCACCTTGGGAAGTCCACTAATAGAAGGAATAGTGGGAGGGTCAATCTTAAAGAATTCATATTGCTCAAAATCTATAGTTCCTTGAATAAGCATTAAATGAAGTCGATCATAAATATCATGAATATGTTGATCTAATTTCTGCGTGTTGACCAACGTATATGTGCTAGAATCACTTAATAAATCCTTCATCCCAGATTTATACTTATCAGCTGCTAGGACCACAATACTACCTCCTTTGTCAGCTGGTTTGATAACTATTTCGTCATTTGATTGTAAGTTGCGTATCGCTACTCTTTCTCCAATGGAAATATTATGAAAATGTTTTGTATCTTTACCTGCTCTTATTTTTATGACTTCATCAGTACACAGACGTGTGAACAATTCAAGAGCTGGATGATTAGTAGGAACAAAGGAGCTGGGTTTCATGAGAGATATTTGATCTTTATCTTTTAAACCAAAGATATTCTTTAAAGATACATTCCTTGAAAAACATTTCAGATCAAAAACAAATTCACTTAGATCTGATTTCATAGAGGGTATAAAAGTTAAGCCTTTTCCTAATACACTTAGTTCATCTCTATTCAAGACGTAGTCAGATAAATTCATAACCAATGACCCTTTGTTTAATTCATAGTCTTTTTCCTTTTCCTGTCCTGGCTCAATGCTCGTGGGTTCCTTCGCTATGATTGCTTCAGGAAAACCGGTAAATGGTGATTGATAGGAATATGTGTAGCACCTTTCTTCGGTAAAGTTCCTATATCTGCAGTCCTTTGGTTACCTTCCAGACCTGAGTCATTGTTAATTTCTACTTCAGGTCCTAACCTCAAAGAGCTCATTGGCTCATTATTGAGAGTTTTGGTTTCCACAGAGAAACTGTTGGAATCAATCAGAGGCCTAAAAAAACTCCTGGGTTTATCTGAGATGTTTCTATCACCATGTAGATTATTCTCTATGCAATCTCTTGGCCATTCAAAGATTCTCCCATTCTTAAAATCCATGACATCTCTCAAAAGTTTTTTTTATTTTTTGATCTTTTAATTTAGTTTCATAAGTACTCCAATTGAGCTGTAATGTCCTCAATTTATTCATTTGAAACTCAGTGAAATCAAATTTCTCAAGTTCTTCTCGTCTTTCTTTAATATACTCACCAATTTTGACCTCTTCAGGTTTAAAGAAGTCAATAATCAATCGCATATAACGAAAACTCATTTCCAAATTAATGGCTTGCCATTTGGCTAATAGTTCTGGAAACTGGTTGCCATAACTAGGCATGCACTTGATTCTCATTCCTCTTGGGATGACTTGTTTGTGCATACCTGCCTCTAGATGGAATCTTTGCCAGGTTAGCCTCTTCAGGCAATAAGCAGCTGTTTCAACTTCTCCTAGAAGATGTTCAAATCGGCCATCATCATTTATTGCTACAGGTGTTTCCTCTGACATGTTTTCAAAGTTCAAATGCAAAAGGGGGTTGGTAATTGCTTCTGATGGTGACGATCCAGCATTTACCATCCTAAAGTCAAATACATTTCTCATTTTTTGATTGATACGTCCCTCTTCACCAATACTCGTATCAGCCATGTGCAGTGAGTTAAACCAAAAAAACGAAATGACAAATAAATGAATTCCTCACTACTAAGGCAACAGATAGTATAATCCAAACAATAAAGAAATCAAACTGTTGCACCACGGCCAAAGATACGTAAACACAAATCCAAATAAAATGTAATAAGTCTATTTATTTATTAAAAACAAGCAAAGCTTGATAAAAACTTTGTCATTGACAAAATAATCACAGGAAAAATACTGCTTAAGAGATGGAGTTTCTTTCAGTCCTTGTCGTTGACAATATAAGCAGCTTTCCTGAAATATTGATTCACAAATTTACTCTATATAAATGAAATAGTAGATCATCCCAAGGAGTAACAAAATTTCTATCCTCTAGATGTCAGTAGGAGCGTGTTATCCAAATGTGCATGTTATCTAAAGGTAAAATCACAAGCAAAGTTCAAACACAAAATAAAGTCTTCACCTTCGTGAAATATCTTCGTAAAATACGTGATAATGATGAATATAACTCTGCTGTTAGAACTCAATAGCAAGTATAGACATAAAAGTTCCAAAACTGTAGACCCCAAATACACAATGCTGTTCCTATGAAGATAGTGATTCTTCCAAGTTGGTTTACGAAATAAGGAAGTTTCATATTTCCCTTCATTACTCCTATATATATGGACATCAAGAAAAATAATCTCTGATGGTGACAAGCACTTGTGAATTTGAAATATGTGGTTGTAGTATTCAAATATTGTACAAATGATTAAAACTGGCATTCCTCACCTTCCCTTAACAGAAAAAGGTCGTCCACAAAACGACCATAATATTTCACACAATGGTGCCATGGATTCGAGGGGCTTAAGATGGAATTCCTTTCCCATTCTGATAACACTATATTGGCATAACTGTTGGCACATGGGGTGCCCATGGCTACACCCCATCGTTGCCAATAAATATCCTGACCATATGTGAAAAAATTGTTGTACAATACCATTTCCAACAAAGAACAGATTAATTCTGCTGATTCTGGACCAACTTTATTTCCTACTAATGTTCTGACTGTTTCTAATCCTATTTCATTCGGTATGCAAGTAAACAAACTTGTAACATCCAACGTTGTCAGCAAAAGATATTGTGAGCTATGTGCTGAAGAAACAGCAAACTTGAATTTATTCAAAAAATCATCTGTGTCTCATAATACTGTGGGTATAGTAGAGAGCATATTCCTGAACTCTCTCGACCCATGACTGGCACAGTCTATCAGGTGGTGAAGGTAACCACACACACCACATATCAGTCTCACATATCCTCTAGCGACAGCGCTCAAACCACATTATCACAAATAGACATACTTGGATGCTGTAAATGTACTCTACCTAAGCAGCACAGACCTCCAAAGCAGACACACACACACCTGCTACCCCACTACAATACCCACATATCACATAGTTCACAATGTCAGTGTACCACACAGTCACTGCCCTTTGGGCTAAACAACACACCGAATACACTTGTAATAGGCGACACTTATTGTCAGACACATTGACATACCACTCACCAGTCCTAACAAGAGAATAGTCACTTTGGGCTGTCTGTTGGGTGCCAGGATCTGCCGCATAACACAGGCAGTCAGGTCACTCCAAAGCAAGTACAGGACTGGCACCATCATTGTCCATGCTGGTGTGATTAACCTCAGACGTTACTCCCTGGACCACATGACATGATACATGGAGGAACACTCTGATCCTGTAGCCCAGGCCAGTATGACTCTGACCTTGTCTAGCATCTTACACCCACCAATTATGATGTCACAGTATATGGACACACATATCGCATTTAACAGTTGCCTAACAAATTTGTTTAATTCATAGGGGATACAGTGTCTGTCAGCCTATGGTGACATGCTCAACATGCCACGTAGCTTCACTATGGACAGCTTGCACCTGTCACCCTTGGACTTTGGAATGCTGGCTAAGGCTCTTGCTACCACCATAGTGCCTTTTTTAAGCAGGGCTCAGAAGACAAACCCACCTCCATAGACATTACAGGTTAAATGAAACTAAGGGTAATGCTGCTCAACAACAGTTGTATTAACCTCATATTGTGGCCACTCAGGACTCTCCTCAGTATGGAGGATAGCGATATCTGTGCACTGACAGATGCCTGGTTCAGGTTCGCTTATGCACACCAGCACTACCAGGTTATGTTTCATACCATGCTGTCTGACAACAAGACTTGGAACAGACAACACAACTAGGGGGAGTATCCATATACATCACAGTAGCACACACACCTCCGGGTTAGTAGCACTGCACAAAGCATCACAGACCATACATATACAACTACCATTGTGCAATACTGCCTTTCAGTTTGTTGCCTGCTACAGAACACACTCCCAGACTCAGGAACCACACTCGGCTTTCGTGGGAACTATGGAGAATATGAAGGTCTCCACAAACACCATTATATTGTGTGATTTCATATTCACAAATATTGACTGGGGATACTACTCAAGCCCCAACACCCTCACCCAACAGTTGCTACAATTTGTAGACTCATATGCTATGGCACAACCAGTCAGCACAGCCACAAGGGGGAATACATATTGGACCTGATCATCACCAACAAGGGGACTCTATGTTCCACACCAGCGATATACCCCTCATTGGTAAGGTCAGATCATACATGTATTGCACTGGACATACATATACCCTCCACACACCCATCCTGGGTAATCTTGGTGAACTTCTCATGAGCCAATGTCTCACTTCACCGAAGCAAGGTAGTATCCTTCAGATACCCTGAGACAGTGGCAAATATGGCTCACACTGCTGCATCCTTTACATACACATTCTATTGGCACCTAGTGGACTGCATGGATTGTGCTATCCCAAATAACAACAGGACTCACTACTCCAATGGCAGGGGACCTGTCTGGTAGACCCCAGCCATTAATAAGCTGTACAACATCAGGAGGAAGCTACTACATGATAGAGCACAATCCCAGACTGGGAAGGCATCTGTGATCTGTACTAGCAGACAGCTACAATCACACATAAACTTTTCTAAGGGCCGCTTCTACCAGACAATTGCAATAGACACGTAGGACTATCACACGGCCTTCTTCAGTTATGTCAGGAACCTGGGTGGACACTCACTGATATGCTGTGAGTTACTGCATACTGACTAAACCTACCCTGAACCCACTGGCATTGCCAACATCCTGGCAAACAGGTTCAGTGCAGATGTCTCCCACCCATCCCCCCTAAGGAGCAACTATCCATCCCAACAGAGTATAACCTCCCTGACATCACACAGTAACAGGTGAGTGCTGCCCTCCCCAAAGCGTACATCACAGTATCAATGTGACCAGACGGTGTCCCAGCCTGCATCTTACACGAGCATCATGACAGACGCAATCCTCACATTACATCACTGTTCAATATTGGAGTTACCACAGGATATGTACCCAAGGAATGGCGTACAGCGACAGTGGTCCCACTCCACAGAGTTGGTGCCACAACAGACCACAGACAATATTGCCCTATAAGCCTAAGTAGCCTGTTCAGCAAAGCTATGGAGCGTATTATCATGGGACTCATACACATAGACATCGGGAACCTACAGACACTGTGTCCTACACATTTCAGCATTGTTGTGTGCAGATCTTGCCTCTTGAACCTGTTTGTATTCTTTAAATGGCTAACAGGTCCATCGACATAGGGACAGCTGTCCACACAGCCTACCTGAACCTTGCAAAACCCTTCAACACAATAACCCACTGGGCCATTATGCATAGGTTCACCAGCGTTGATATGGACACATATCTCACACAATGGATTGATACCTGGATCAGGGATAGCACCCACATGGTCAGAATTGCAGGTGCCATGTCTGACTATACACCAGTTACAAGTGGCATCCCACACGGCTCAGTCCTGGGACCTCTCTTGTTCAGTATATATTTGTCTGATGTACAGGCTACCACAGGGGAATATGGCTGAACATGTTTGCACTTGACTGCAAACTGGGTGCCATGATCAACTCTCCAGCTGCCACATGCATATTCAAACAGGGTCTCACAGAGATGGATGACTGGTGCCTGAGCCATGGCCTACAGCTAAATGCCATTAGTTGCATAGTCATCCCCTTTGGGAATAACAACATGCCCACACATTACCACATAGGTAGTACTCCTATACATACGGTAGGAGTTGTTAGGGGTTTGGGGACATGACTTGTTCGTACTGTTGGCTTTGACATTCACGTTGCCAAAGTGGTTGGACACACCTTCTATGTGGGCCACCTTATCCCATATGGTTTCAAATCTAGATCTAGTGAGGTCATTGTACCCCTATACTCATCACATCCACACTTGGTTACAATGTCACATTTGGGGTGTACCTTACCCGACACCTGCAGCAACTGTACTGGCCATGGAATTTCCTCACCAAGCAGATTTAGGGACTCACACAGATGCCCTGCACAGTTCAGATGCAGTAACTCCAGCTCCATTCAGTTGCTTACCACCTACTCAGATATGATGTGTGCCTGTTGTTTACAGATATACCCAACCCAGAATTACTGGACATGGTCCACCTCAGGATATCCAAATCCCTTGGAGCTACACACTCCAGGGACGTATACCTCAGCACAGATGTTAATAGGACATTGTGGAGGGACAGAGTCTTATCCCAGAGGCTCCACTCACTCCAGAATGTAATCCCAGTTTCACATAGGCAGAGCCACCCACTGAACACCTACAGGAGACATCTTGATGACTGTATTGGTGATCGTCTGTTTACCCCTGGGATATCTTCTGTGTCCCTGCTAGACAGAGGCACACTAGCCTAAATATACATGGGCTATCTTGTGTGACCTACTATTCACACACACACAGTGTAGTAATCTGACAGGGTTGTGAATGCCAAACACACTCTGGCTAGGCTTGTACATGCCCTAGGGCAGCTAGCCTAGTATCGACCTCTGAACCTATGCTAATGTTCAGGATGCACAATGTTTATCGCTGATACTGTTTGCAGGTCTTTATCATCTTTGCTTTACCAGTTTCTATGAACAACTTCGGTATCTGCAGAACATATTTGATTATGACAGGGTTCCACTATATTATAGATGTGTCTGTTGTCATATAACTGTGCACAGGGCAGATTGCTGTATAGTGACAGGTTCCTGGGGTAACACATGCAACTGCCAGATATGCACAGCCCACTGCTGTACTCAGACATGGCCTAAGTGTGTGAGCATGCCCAGTTCTGCCATTCCATGTTTTGTTGCCTGACATTTGTCTCATTTATTCAAGTGTGTGAGCATGCCCAGTGTGACCTTTCAGTATGTTGCTATCTGAGGTCCACTACATTTGTTGATGTGTGCAAACATGACCGATATTAACACTTATACTGTGTGTGTGTTGGAAGACAGGTTCTCTTCTCACTGCAGGACTCACCTTTGTGTCATACCTCGACAAGGATTATGCTGTGCCTGCAGGGTTTCCATGAAATAATTTGCATAGACTTATCAACATTCCTTCATACAGGCTGACCACTGCAATACTGTCATGGTTTAGTGGTTCAGTACTTTGGCTATAGTGCACAGTATCCTGGGTTTGACGCCCATCACTGCTTTATATTTTCATACTGAGCAGACCAGACTGCTTAAGGGCCAGTTAAGCAAATATGAGCATGTTGGCTTTTGTTCAGCTATGCCCTACTTAGACCAGGCTTGTCCGACATTGCTCGATATTCACCAACATTGCTGGATGTTGCCCAATATTACTGAACATTGACCACAGTTGTGCTAGTTGGTGTGTGCGATTTTGTTTGCATATACTACATGGTGGTAAATGCTGTTTAGCACTGCTTTATATTGCTTAACACATGGCAATCATGCCTTAGGTGGTGCTGGAAGGCTGCCTATGTCGGATGCACATACTACACTCCCTGTACATGTTTGAAAGCAGGTAGTGTCAACTTAGGCATCCCTTTTACTATATGTGCGAGTTGGAGAGAGGTATCATTTCCAGAGTTCCTACTGAGCCAGTGGATGTGCTATGCTTTGCCTCTTTGCCAAGGCCAAAGCATACTGGGCATGCCTCCTTCTGCCTACTGGGGCAGGATCAGGTTGTTCCTCCTCCGAGTCACACTCTGCCTGTGATGGCCTTGGCAATGGCGGGGGGCTGTTTGGCCCAGGCCTATGCTGGTCCTGCTGCAGCTGTTTTCACGGGATCATATTATGTAGCATAGCACATACCATGACAATTTGGGTACATGTAGTTGGTGAATACTGTAAGGCTCCACCAGATGTGTCCAGGTACCGGAACCGTGACTTGAGCAGCGCAAACACATGCTCTATTACATTACGTGTTTGTGCGTGTGCCTCATTATGGCATTCCTGTTCAGGTGTGTGTGCATTTCTGATGGGTGTCATCAGCCACGGCTCCAGTGCATAGCCAGCATCCCCCACTAGGTGACCATGTGGGATGTCCCCAATGGCAAATGTCTGGTACAGCAGCATCAGATGCCAGATATGGGAATCATGGTAGCTTCCAGGGCAGCCTGCACACACATTCAGTATTATTCCCTGGGCATCACACACGATCTGGCAGTTGATGGAGGGGAAGCCCTTGTGGTTGAAGTAGACCCTACCTCGCTCACCAGCTGATGCTTTGATGCGTATGTGCTTGCAGTCTATTGCACCCATTACCTCAGAGTATTCCGCTATTTGCTGGAAGAGACGCATATTGCTGGCCAATACCTCACGGGAATTGGGGAAATATATATGATCACCGACATGTGCTGACATGGCATCCAGGAACTGGTGTAGTACCCTGGATGCTGATGCCTGTGATATCCCCATTATATCACCAGTTGGTCTCTGGAAGGTACCTGTTGCTAATATTCTTAGGCCAACACATATCTTGGTTTCCACTGGGATGGGTTCCCCTCTGTTGGTTCTGTGTGTGAGGCATGGCCTACAAAGCTCAACAATTTGCTGCAGGAGGTCTCTGTCCACTCTATAGAGCTCCACTATCTCCAGCTCATGTAGCCCTTGGTAGGTTACCCTGGGCCTGTACACTCTTCTCCATCTCCTCACTGTGAGTTGTCCAGCAGCATTTCCATTGTCACCACCCTCAGCATGTTGCATATGTCACCTTATAACAGCAATGGCAGCCCCTAACATTTCTTTGTCTCAGTAAAGCTTTTTCAGTTTTCACTTCTATTAGCTTACTGCAGTGTCTGTTGTGAGAAACATAATGGACTGTTGTTTGTAGAGTTTTAAGTGCTAGGCTGGGCTGGGCTAGTGTACTGCCTGTGTAATTGCCTGATTCTGATTGTTTTCACCTGCTAGCTCTGCTTGTACTCCCTGGTAGCTTCCTACTATTTGTTGTGCTTCCTTTTTCCTTTCTGTTTCCTCAGGGGGGGGAGCGCCGCGCACACAAGCACAAACACATGCACAGCAGCTAACACACGCGCACACATGCTTACATGGACTAATACTTGCTTATTCGGGCTAAAACGGGTGCACACCAGTGCAAACACACTTACAACTCTTTAAACAGCCTTATACATGCTTACTCCAGCTTAAATGCATGCATTCACCCTTACACGCGTGCACTCTGCTTTACTCAGGTTTACACACATGCACACGCACGCATACCCGCTCAGCAAGAAATTTTGGTGTTATCCACGGCATACACCTTCCATTTCTTGCCTTTCCTAGCCTACCCGTTGACAGACCTCTTTCCATGATGTGTGAATGACAGCTGACACATGTCACTCTGCTCCAATGAGCTTCACTTCTTTCATACATACCCCCCTCGTGATGTCACCTATCTTCTACTCTGTTACTCCCCATATCCTACTCCTACACTCCACTGACTGTGCTAATTTGCTATGTAAACTTGGGATTCACTATCCTAACACTCATTTACATAGGATTGCCTACTAATGCTTGGTTACATGTCTTAGATTGCGCTTCCCCCCTTAGCAACCTCTACTTCGTGGCCATGTTGTGTTCAGCCTGCCATTCCCTTGCATTGTACATTAACAATTTCAATAAAATCTACATTTGTGGGTTTTAATTTTTAGTATTCTGGGTTTTAGAGTGCACCCTGTTTGCGCGGTGCTGCGCTACACTTAAACATCGGAAATCGGCAAAAAAATATATATATATTATTATTTTCATATTGCATCATGAAACATTTCACATGGACATATATTTGGCCATTGGCATGCTTCCTGCACTGGATGCAACCTTTATTTGGAGCTGTCTTGGCTCCGTTTTACTATTTGCAGAACAGTACTCAGTTGTCAACTGAGTACATTTCTGCAAATAACATTGCTCTTACTAGGACAGGTTCAGGTTTCCTGAATTGCAAATCTACCTCATTTGCATGCCTTTTGCCTGCAATTGAGGTAATTTGCATATCCCAGCCCTGTCCATGTAAGAGCCATTTTAGGAGCTCTATTACACGCCCCTACAGGCTGTTCCTGGATCGCTTGTCGGACATGATGGCTGCATGGAGTCTTACTCTACTCTAAGACTCCGTGCAAGCCTTCCTGAATCCGGCCCAATGTGTAAATGTGATAAAATAAGTGCTGTGATGTGGAAATTTGAGAACAGTAAAAAGAAGAAGACAGTAGACATACAAAAGGCGAATTCTTAAAGCACAGATAGATTATATTATACATTCAGGAGACATGAGGGAAGTGATGTGTGAGGTAGAAGTAGATTTTTTAGAATATAGGGAAGGTGTGCTATGTTAGGTGCACCACACCACATGGAACATATAGCCCTTCAGAACACACCCCAGTACTGCCTCCACATAAAAACACAAACCGTGCACCCACCTTCATGGAGGCTTTCAATAAAAATCTATGCAAACGGCAGAGACCTCCAAGGCAGAAATGCACTTGACCACCACAACACAATACTAATCATGAGACACATACCTCTCCTAAACAGTGTGCCACTCAACCAAACCCCCTAAGGCAAAACAGCATGCCCAACACACAAGCCATAGGGGACTCAATAGTGAGGCACACTGATGTCCCACTCACTAGGCTGAATAAGGAGAAAGTAACAGTCAGCTGCCTGTTAGGAGCTAGGATTCTCCACATAACACATGCACTCAGGTCCCTCAACTACAGGTACAAATATGACTTTGTCATTGTACATGTGGGTGTGAATGACTTGAGACGTACCTCCCTGGACTACCTGAAAAGAGACATGGAAGAGCTGTCGGATTATGTAGCCCAGGTGGGTATGATCCTAGCCCTAAGCAGCATCCTACCATCACCCAGAATGATACCACAGTACAAGCAAAAAATGATTGATTTCAACAATTGGCTAAGTGTCTGGTGTCATTCTAATGGGATCTAGTATCTGTCTGCCTGGGATGACATAATTGACAGACCTTGATGCTTTGCCGGAGATGGCCTGCATCTGTCACCCCTGGGCTTCCGGAGACTGGCCAAGGTTCTTGCCACCCCTATAGTGCCTTCTTTAGGTGGTGTTCCAAAGACCAAATTACCACTGTAACAGTTACAAGCAAATGCACTCTGCGGTTCATGCTGCTCAACACTAGAAATCTACATCTCAAAATGCACTTGCTCGAAGCACTCCTTAAAATGGAGAACATTGACATTTGTGCTATAACAGACACCTGGTTCAAGGCAGCAGAAAGCACCTGTGCACTACCAGGCTATGACTCATTTCACACCTTTTGGCCCCAGAACTTGGACCGAAGCTCCAAAGCCGGTGGTGTTTTCATATTCATAAAGGATGTGCACACATCCAGACTGGTAGCCCAACATAATGCATCTGAGATACTTCAAGTGCAGCTAACATTGGGTAAGACAGTGATTCTGATAAAATACAACTGGTCAGTGATCCAAAATCTCTAATACAATGAGCTCTTTCCCTATGATGTCTTGGCCGTAGCCTTCAAGGAGTAAAGAACTTCAAAAACACATACACTTTAAATATTAGCAGCAATCAATAATTAATTAATTATGCAATTAAAAAATTAGAAAATTAAATGAAATTAAACAATTAAAAAACTAAATTAATACTCTCCAATTCAATTCCTTATTCAACCCATAAGGGTATAAAGTACCACATTTTAAAATATAAACAGATTCTTTAAATAATAACTGTTTTTTAAAATTATTTACATCAAATTGGGATACATTAATTTTCTCTAACACCATTCCTTTTTAAAGGTAGTAATAGAAGGGGAAGTAGTGATGTAGACAAGTTTTTCACTACTTCTCTATATAAAAAGAATAAATAACAGACTGATACCATCTATTTTGTAACTACCTATAGCTGTTTGAGTTTTGAGATGATACAGCAGGTGAGGTATTATTGGGAATATTTCTGTTCCCTGAGAAATGTGGCTGAATGGTTGAAAGAAAAACTAGGGATTTCCTTTAGAAGAGGCAACAATATTCAGAATTTTATAGTGAGGAGTAAATTAAAAAATTAGAAAATTAAATGAAATTAAACAATTAAAAAAACTAAATTAATACTCTCCAATTCAATTCCTTATTCAACCCATAAGGGCATAAAGTACCACATTTTAAAATATAAACAGATTCTTTAAATAATAACTGTTTTTTAAAATTATTTACATCAAATTGAGATACATTCATTTTCTCTAACACCGTTCCTTTTTAAAAAGAAGTAATAGAAGGGGAAGTAGTGATGTAGACAAGTTATTCACTACTTCTCTATATAATAAGAATAAAGAACAGACTGATACCATCTATTTTGTAACTACCTATAGCTGTTTGAGTTTTGAGATGATACAGCAGGTGAGGTATTATTGGGAATATTTCTGTTTCCTGAGAAATGTGGCTGAATGGCTGAAAGAAAAACTGGGGATTTCCTTTAGAAGAGGCAAAAATATTCAGAATTTTATAGTGAAGAGTAAATTTACTATGCCTCCCATGAATTTAGAACATAGAGTAGTATTAAGTGGGACTTCAACCTGTGGTAGATGTAAGGAGTGTAACTCTGTGGTTAGGAATTTTCCACAAATTAATAATATATTTTTCAATACATGGGATCATTTTACATGTAATATTGTGGGCACTGTTTACACCCTCAAATGCCCCTGTAACCAATTTTATATTGGGGAGATAAAGAGGTAATTTAAAGTAAGACTAATGGAGCATGCAAGGGATATTAGCAATAATAAAGAAGAAAGTTCTGTTGCAATGCATTTTAAGAAATTTCATCAAGGCAGTAATGAGAGGCTAAAAGGAACAGTGTTAGAGAAAATTGATGCATCTCAATTTGATGTAAATAATTAAAAAAAACAGTTATTATTTAAAGAAATTTTAAAATTTGGTACTTTATATCCTTATGGGTTGAATGAGGAATTTAATTGGAGAGTATTAATTTACTTTTGTAATTGTTTAATTTCATTGTTTAATTTTCAAATTTTTTTAATTGCATAATTAATTAATTATTGATTGCTGATAGTATTTAAAGTGTATGTGTTTTTGAGGTTCTTTACTCCTTGAAGGCTATGACTGAGATGTCAGAGTGAAAGAGCTCATTGTATTAAAGCTTTTGGATCACTGACCAGTTGTATTTTATCATTTTGCTGTGTTTGGTGGTTTCCAAGACAGCAATTCTGGTTGTAGCCTGCTATAGGTCCCCAACCATGTCCCAAGACTCACACTCCACATTGCTAAGCACCCTGGAGAATATTAAGGTCCAACCTAACACTCTCATACTGGGCGACTTCAACTACCCCTACATTAACTGGGAAAACTACTCATGTACCAATACATTTGCCCAACCTTTCCAGGAATTCATTAATTTCAATGCCCTGGATCAGCTCATTCTTACACCCACTAGAGGTAGCAGCATCCTTGACCTGGTCAATACTAACATGGGTGACTGTTGCTTTACACCAGTAGTCAACTCCTCCCTGGTTAGATCCAACCACAAACTAATCACCTTGGTAATCCATACCCCCCCCTTCACAAAGGTAACCACCATGAAAAACTTCTCCAAAGCTTACTTTGGGCTCCTGAAAACAGAAGTGGCTAACTTCACGGCACCCATGCAAATGGAGATAGTTGCATGACCACCAAATCATACACCAGTGCACTGTATGAACATGTACACAAATGCATGGATCTCTCCATACCCAATAGAACCAAGACACTCTTCTCCAAACAAAGGAAGCCAATCTTGGTAGCCCCCTGCCATAAGCAAACTCTAAAACAGAAAGAGGAAACTAATGTGGAATAAGGTGAATTCCCAAGACTGGAAAAACTCCCTTATCAACCTCAACAAAAAGATGAGATTCCTCATCAAATCCTCTAAAGCTAGCTATGAAAACAGAATTGCAGCAGATAGTAAAGACAACCACAAGGCCTTCTATAGTTATGTAAAGAATCTCCATGGCAATACCCAGATTTGCTCTGAGCTACTGCACAATGGTACCGCCTATACCGAGCCAACAGATATTGCCAATATACTGGCTGACAGATTCATTGCCAACTTTACCACTCTCTCCTCACAAGGGACCAGTCACAATACCAGTAGATTGCCAGGCACCCAGTATTACTGCTGCACAGGTTAAAACAGCACTGTCCAATGCCAAGAATACAGCTTCTATGGGACCTGACAATATTCCTGGCTGTGTTCTACATGAACTACAGAGTAAACTGGCTCGTCACCTGTGTGCCCTGTTCAATCACAGCCTCACCTCAGGCTTTTTCCCTACCAAATGGCGCACTGCTACAGTCATCCCACTACACAAAGAAGGAGTGACTACAGACCCTGGGAACTATCACCCCATTAGCCTGATGAGTCTGATATGCAAAGCTATGGAAAACATCATCATGGACCTAATAAACAAGGATATAGGGAACCCCAAACTCTGGATCCCACACAGTTTGGTTTTGTGAAGGGTACATCATGCCTGCTCAACTTGGTCAATTTCTTTGAGTCAGTCACCAGAGCTGTGGATGAAGGCAAGGTGGTTCATACAGCCTACCTTGATCTGGCCAAGGCCTTTGACACCATTCCCCACTCACGAATCATAGAAAAACTCACTAAACTAGGCATCAACTCCAATATCACTAGATGGGTTCCAAACTGGCTCACAGGTAGAACCCACAGTGTGAAAGTAGCTGACTCCAAGTCAGAGTGCCAACCAGTCATGAGAGGAGTCCCACAGGGTTTGGTAGTTGGTCCTCTACTGTTTGGTATCTACTTCTCTGAAGTCCAGGCCAACATGAAGGGACTCTGGCTGACAATGTTCACAGATGAATGCAAGTTGGGAGCTATTATTAACTCCCCAAGTGATGTTGACATCCTACAGAAAGGCCTCACTGAGACCAACGACTGATGTCAGAACCATGGCCTTAAGCTCAATGCCAAAAAATGTGTTGCCATCCCCTTTGGAAAAAACCTGGTTCTCATGAATTACCACATCAATGGTGTAGTCCACTGAACAGAGAAGGCATTATAAGAAATCTGGGAACACAGATTGACAGCAACCTCTCTTTTGACCACCACATTGCCACTGTGGTCAGAAAGTCCTTCTATGTGGAACATCTCATTACTAAGGGCCTTGCATCCAGGAAGAAAGAGGTCATTGTCTCCCTCTACTCTTCCCTCATTAGGCCAATCATTGAGTACAATGCCCCATTTGACATTTACCTCATTAAACACCTGCAACAACTGGAGAGGCTGCAAAAGTACCTCACAAAGAGGATTCTAGCCCTTAAACATTTGTCCTATATGGACAGATAAAAAAAAAAACTCCAACTATTCTCTTTTTCATATCGTCTACTTAGAGGTGATCTCTGCTTGACTTACAAAGCCATGTCTGACCCAGCTCTGTTAGAAATGCTACATCTAAAGAAATCCCAGTCCCTCCGCACCACACGCTCCAGAGACCGCAACCTCATTACCACACTCAACAGAACATGCTGGAGGGACAGGTTCATAACCCAGAGACTGCCCATGCTACGGAATAGACTTCCCATACATGTCAAGCAGAGCACCTCACTGGCCCTCTTCAAGAGAAATCTTAGTGAGTGGATGGGAAATAGAAAATTCACCACAGAGATCACTCCAGTGGCTTTACTCGACAGAGGCACTGGGAACTAAGGTTGGGTGGCATGATGCCAGGGTAATATTATGGGCTAGGCTTGCAAAGGTTCCAGGGCCATTAGCCTAGTACACACCTATGAACCTCTGAACCTATAATCAAAGTAGGAAAATGAATACAATGGTTAATGGGTTATAAGTAAAAAGAAAGAAATGTAGGGGAAGGTGGTAGTAGACTATGGAAGTAACACATGACAAGAAGAGCATTTTATAAAATCTGGACATAATAGTGGGTAGTGTTTAAAAGAAATATAAAATACTTTTATGGAAGTAAAAAGAAGGGTAAAAAGAAACTGGATATGAAAAATTATTTAAAGATTTTGAGAAAGAAATGGAAGAAGGAAGTGACAGAATAAAATAAATAGAAAAATGATGAGAAAAGTAAAGAAAAACTATGAGAAAAATAAAGAAAACATTAAGACAATATTGCATATACATAAATATTTTAAAGAGAAAGGAGGTAAAAAGAAGGGAAGGTGAGTTGTTTAGAATGAAATAGGAATGGGGTAGGAAAATATAAACTAGAAGACATTGGAGTCAGTAAAAAGGTGTACAAACAAATCTATAATAAAGAAGATGTTGAAAGGGGAGATTAAAAGTAACAAAATTCAGGTAGAGCAAAATGTAACTAAGAAGAAAGAATTGGAATATATTTTAAAAGAAGGGAAGGAGGAATCAACGCCAGGCTTAGATGGGTTAAGTTGTTAATGTTGTAAGGGGATGAACGTAAGGGAAAAAGAAGTGTTTGTTAAAATTCTGAATGAATTGGTACAGGAAGGGATAGGAAATTTAAATATATGTGCTTGGGTGCTAAATGAAAGATAAAAATATTAAGAATAACATTGGGGAATAGTGAATATAAATTCATTATGAAGATAACACATCAAAGAATGGGAATAATTTTGGAAAGGGTATTTGAAGTAAAGGGAAAACAAATGAAGGAAATGTTAGTTATAATAAAAGAAGTAATACATGCTATTGTAAGGGATAATAAAAATGTAAAACTGGTTGTATGAAATGTAGCAAAAGCATTTGATTCAGTAAGTCATGAGGCAATGTGGGACATTTTAGGAGATTATGGATTTGGGAAAAGTAATAAAAGCATTAAAGAAGTGTTATGATATGTGTTGGGTGAAGTTTATGTTAAATGGCTGGTAAGTAAAGAAAAACAAAAATTGAAGAAGGGGTAAAACAGGAATGTAAGATAAGTACCTGTTTATTTGTGTTAGTAATGAATCTAATAATAGAAACATGTACTGGTGAAATATGAGAAGCAGGACTGGAAATGAAAAAAAAGGTGTAATAATACCGATTTATCTTTCACATGCAATTTTTTTATACTGTAGCAGAAAATATAGTATTGCAGAGAAAAACTGTGACAAGGATGGAAAGGGATTATGAAAAGCTGGATTAATGTTAAATAGGTCAAAAAGTAAAGGATTTGTTGAAATAAAAGAGAAAAATGGAATATATTTGACTAGAAATGAGATAAATATATTAGGCATCAGGTTTGGGAAAAGTGGGAAATAGAACAACGGAGAAGACTACAGGATGACTTAAAGAGGCTAGTTGGTACAAAACTTTCTATTTATCCTTTTGAAAGAATGCATATATGTTAAATACATAGACACATTGGGAAAGTTGGGATATTTGGGAAGAGTTTATATGTTTCCTGGAAAACTGAAAAAGGATTGTTGGAATTTTTTTCAGTTTTATTTTGGGATAATGACTCAGTCCAGTCATACAGGAAATTCTATATGATAAGCAAGAAGAATGAATAGGTCTGAATATTTGCTATCCATGCATATCTTTGGGTATTAAAAAGATGAAGGAGAAGGGCCATAGCTTGATAGGGAAAATGCTGTATGTGAAATATGGAGAGATGAAAAAAATGAAAAGGGGAATAAAAGAAGTAAAAAGGAAGAGATAAAAAACAATATCAGCCAAAACAAAACAAAACAATGAATTTATAATAACTTTTAATCCACAAAAAACAAATAAATGTCATCCAGTAAGCACAATGGAAATATCATAAGGATGAGATTGAAAAGCAATAAAAATAGAAGGGAAAGATCTGAAAAGTTTTATGAGTATGGAGATTTTCTTTTTTTCTTTTTTCTTTTATGTTGAGTGGTATTAGTTAAGTTGCCTGTAAAATTACTATAAAATGTAAAGAAGAGTGTGTGTGCATGTGTGCGTGTGTGCGTGTGTGCGTGTGTGCGTGTGTGTGTGTGTGTGTGTGTGTGTGTGTGTGTGTGTGTGTGTGTGTGTGTAAAGAGTGTAATAAAGAATAAATTACAAGGTGATTTTTTTTTTTTGGATTGTAAAAAAATAAGACTTTTGTGAAAAAATTCAAAATGAGTATCAGTGGGAAGATTTTCAAAATATAAAAGCAGATGTAATACTGTGGAAAATATAAAAAGCAAACCAAATGTGAAACTGACAGGTGAGGTTGGATACTAATGGTAACAGTAAAAGTGCTATGGAAAAGAATATGTGATTAATTGCTGTATAATAAAATATGAATGTAGATGTGCTGGCTGAAATAAAAAGGTGGTTGCACATAAAAAGATGGGGGATAGAATGGAAGCTTTTGAAGTTTGTGAAACTGAATGTGTAAAATATTGAAAATATGGTAAATACTGAAGCAAATGTTTGTAAGTAGTGTAGAAATGTAAATAAAGTGGAAGGGTGTTGTGCACTAATATATAAAGCAACCTCTTCTTTTTTCAATATGTTTCATAGGATCTTTTACATCCATCTGAATTGCCAATGACTCAAGCAGATAGGGTCTCAGCTTAATGTCTGAGGGGTGTCTCGCTCAGGAATGCCAGAATGAGCACAGTGCCAATGAACAGCATTTAGACAATTCTAAATTGCTCTGCTATCTTGTTTTGACTCACTATCATATGAGGCATTTTATTATACAGTCATTAGCATATAATATGGCTGACCACATTATTTGGCATAAATTGAATCCACTATGACATAGCCACTCATGCAAATTCATTTAACACAATGTGGCAAAGTTTTCTGAATCTAGCACAGTCTGAATAATTAGTAAACTCAATGTTAAAAACTGAACAAGTCTGTCAATGATTGGCACATTGCCATAGCAGATTGTATTATCACATGGGCCCAGTAGTGTGCTTGTAGCATACTCTTTTTGATGTGCATTCATACATGTAGTGTCACACTGCTATAATCATAGATGAAAGCCCAGATATGGGCTACACAGCAAAGTCCCTACTAAGTTTATATTAAAAATGGGAAGGACATTTGTGTATTGGACAGGCAGAAAAGGTTAAGAGCAAGCAGAGTAATAAGCAGAAAGGTGTGTGTGACAATTGTCCATTTTGTTATATTTTGAAGAAGCGTAGAAGGGAAAGGTTGAATGGATAAGCTGTGGGCAGGAAAAAGGGTATAAGAATGTCAACAGAGACAGGAAAACAAATGGCAGACAATAACTGAGGGGAGAACTGCCAATACAATAGGGGTGACAAAGGAAAGACACAGACAAATAGAGGGATGATGCTTGGTAATGGCAGGACTGGATTGTAAACTGGGGAGGAAAATGAAACAGAAGGACAAGGAATACCTCAAAGGTGATACAGTGAAGTGATGGCTGACTACCACTCTGCATGGTGCTGCACTGTACTAGAAATCAGTCATCTCAGTAACTGACCTCATATCTGGAGTCTGTTATTGTTGACGCTTTTATCAGGACCAAGCAGCTATGCAACTCAGACAATCTCACAAGGCACGCTCCTTGCTGACAATGCAGATGGCCAGTCATAGCTCCACCACAGCCACCACTAAGCCTTTCATCTGCCACATGACATAAGGAGACACCCTTTCCAGCTGCACATGAGAGTGTGCCTGGGAGCCTTCAATTACACCCTCCAAATAGGTGAATTATGTCAGCCTGCAGAGAAGTTTCAAAACTGGCCTAAGTGATATTTTATCATTCAGGCCTGAATATGGATGTGCCTGATGGATTCTGGCACTACAGGCACATGTATATCCAGGCTTGAATGATAAAGTATCACTTAGGCCAGTTTTGAAACTATGTCCATTAAAACATTGAACAGTAGTAAGAGATTCGGTTGAGTATGGTTCATAGTTTTAATGTGAAAAATATGGTTTATTTAGACCATTTTATAGACTTTTACATCAAAATTTAATATAGAATTCCTACTTTTTATTAATAGGGTTTAATTTGACTCTATTGAAAAATTTCCAGTTTTGCTTAGATTTTTTTATGTATTTAGAGTTTTAACTGATGCTAAACCAATAGAAACAGTTCTTGGAGTGGGAGTTGAAGCCTGCAGCTTGTGTCTGTAGGGCTGAAACACTAACCATTGTGCCAATTCTCAACACAACCATCTAATGTGATTGTAGTAAATTACATAGAAGGGTGTATTTTTAAATGAAACGTCAATAGCTCTTTTGCTATTGGACTTTGATGAGAACACCAACTGTTTATTGGTTGTTAGTTTCTCCTTAGACACATATTGTCACTGCATATTTATGACAACAGTGAATTTTATTCTTATAAAGACATGCATCTAGAGTGTTTCTCCCTGGGCCTCCACTGAAAATTGGCTTTGTTCTAAGTTGGACTTTTCCGGTAAACAAATGTTAAATAAATAAATAAAAATAAATATTGGTGTATGAATGAATTCCTATATTTTGATTGGTTGCTAATCTGACTCTAGAACTGATACAATATGTAAAAGATGCTCCCCGGGATTCATGAAGCCCGGCGCAAGGCCGGCGTAAGGTTTGCGCCGACCATGCAGCATGAAGAGGATGCAGTAGTACCAAATGCACATTAATGAAGGCTTGCTGCCGACACAGCCACGTGCACAGGAAAGGAGCGCGAGTGCATAGGGCTTGTCGAAGTGCCGCACGGAGGCATGGAAATGGCAGCTGTCAATATGCAACCTAAAATGTTTGCATATAACAAGTTGCAAGATAGTAATCACGTCAGTGTCCATAGATACTGAAACATATACAAAGCATGCAAGAAAGTACCTGCGAACACAAAGTGAAGAAGCAAACACAAATGCACGGTAGGGAATAACAGGTCCCTAGCCCGTGAGCAAATGACATGGAAGACCGTGTGGCCATAGTTCAACGCAGTGTAGATAGCCATACCAAGTGGAAGTGAAACACATAATATGTTAGCGAGCCACCAGTAGGTACTTCCAGCCCAATGGTGAGGGTCACCAGCTGACCCATAATGTGAGGGAGGGTACACAGCTGGGCAGATGTGTCCATAACAAAATACATGAGAAATGTAGATATCTAGCGACCGTATGTCCAAATCATATCCCACAAGGCATGTAATAGTCACATACAAAAGGTATGTCCGTATTTCACATACCAAATGTGATAGGAAATAGAATAAGCATGTAAACGAAACAGAAGGAGCATATAAACAGCTACAACAATAAGAACACATGTAGGCTGAAAGGAACAGTATTATCCGTACTGTCGACTAGGATTACCACCTGTCCCACTTTGCGAGCGACAGTCCCTCTTCGGGCAGCTGTGTCCTGACAAAAACCTGTAGAAATGCAAATGTCCTGAGATTATAGGACAAAAATATTCCCTATACGTTATGTAATAATTGCATTAAGCAGTTTTTCTGTATCTAAATTACATAAATGTTATAAGAAACAGAATAAGCAACTAAACTGCTACAAGAATAAGCTTTTATATAGGCAAAAATTCTAAGTTCTATCCTGTGTACTGACCGTGGGTATGTGTCAGCCTGTAAAATGTGATGTTTGTACCAAAAATGTCCCACTTTGGCCAACTGAAAAGGTGGCAACCCTACCGTCGACTGTGGGGAGGTGTTGTCCACTACAGTCGGATATGTGTACGGAATATATCCCATCCTGGACATAGGAAAAGGTGGCATCCTACTAATGAGTGCAACAGGCTGCCAAAATCCGGAAGTCAGCGATACAAGCCAAACTTGTCAGGATGTGTCACAGTCGAACGGGCAGTACCCGGGTATACCAACCATGTAATGAAAGCCAAGTATGGGCATGTAGCTATGTGCGTGAGGTATAGCATGTGGAAAGCAAACATGGCAGGGTAGTCCACACAACCATACAGGTACCAGACACATGTAGGGTATTCCATGTGTTACTCTGGCCATGTCATGGGCCAACAACTAAAGCAGTGATGTATGGGGTGTGAGGAATCTGTGTGTGTGGGGTGGATGGGTAATGGTACAATCCTCCAAGGCAATACTGTGTCATATGCAGAATAGGTGAACCGGAGGTGTATGAGGGAGCAGTGGGTGAAGCTGAAAGAAACACAAACACATGTATAAAAAGCTGCAATACAAGCAGACAGGCCATACTGTAGAACACAATCCCACAAACAGATGAATATTGAAATGTGTGATACAAATGTATAGATATGTCACAGGCACATGCCCACAGATTGGTCCTGATGGAACTGTCCATAACAAATGCAACACACCTGGATGGAATTGGCTATAAGAAATGCAACACACCTGAATGCATAATGGACTACCCAGCATCCCCTCCACATCACAAAACCAACTCCCGTACCTGAACGTCCACCAAATCCAGCCGTACTTAGCCTACTGGTTTGGTGCAGCCACAGCTACACATAGTGACCACTACGCATATGTACTAGGTAGTGTCACCCTAGGCCGTTGCCGGATTGCACACGACCTCATCACATTTTCGTAACTCCAAAAAGAAGTTCGGTATTCCTCTTGTTGTGGATCGGTCCAATTTTTGGATATCCCTCATGGGATACATAACCTGTGTAACATTAGAATGGAAGTCACGAAGTCCAGTCCTGTAGATATCTGTTCAGAAGTTGGAATGTGCATTAGAGGTGCACAACACCGTCCAGCCCTAAGTGGTCATGCATAACCTACTACCCAGGATCAAACACTTGCCCGTGACGCACATGTCCCTCACACAGTAGATCAGGGATATCCTGTTTATGTCAGTGTCTTCCTCACCCTTATACCATTTGCCACTATGTGAATGTGTGCAATATATTCGCACCTATAAGCCGGAGAATATATTGCACACATTCGCATAGTGGCAAATGGTATAAGGGTGAGGAAGGCACTGATGTAAACAGGATAACCCTGATCTACTGTGTGAGGGACACTTAATGTGTGTGTAGTTCCATAGTTCCAAAGTTCCATATTTTATTAATTTATTGGTCCTCATATATGTATTAGTTGATTAGCTGTTTTGATCATATTGATATATGTCCTGCATTTGATCTAATGTATAATGTTCAGAATTTACATGAATTTACATGAGCTATAAGTTACATAGAGCCTCCCATTAGTTTTTAAGTAGTTCTTAGCAGCCAAATAGGCTTCTTTACACCCAGTACAAATTTTTACTGCAGAATATAGAATATTTATGTTATGTCATACTTACACATTCATTTAGTGTACATAGACATATATATTTTTGTTTTGTTTTACACACATTTTACACATATTTTATGCATTTTATATTTCATGTTTATGATAGTAGTTTTAGACATATATGTTCATACATCAACACATTTTTCATTATGGATGTAATAGCAGTTTACACTCTTTCCTCATATGTCATATATATTTATATTTATATTATATGTGTTTATATGGCAATAGTTTTATAAAGGTATTGATAGATTGATTATCCACATTTATTATATTTATCATATTTATTATATTTATTATATTTATTTATTATATTTATATGAATACATATTAAATATTGATATATAGATATATTTCCCTATACATACCTCTTATATATATATATATATATACATATGTATATATATACATTTATATTATTACATATTTCATGATTGATGTATTTGATTAATATGACATTTGATTATGAGTTCTGATTGAACAGATACTCACTATGTGTCTATGATTCTACAAGTTTTTTGTTAGTTCAAAGTTTGTGTTTCCCTTTTAAAGATGTTTTTAACTAGATTGATCAATTGATTAATTGAATAATTACACAGTGCACCAGTGTATATAAAGTAAAATGTGAGTTCAGTTAAGTAGATCTGAAGAAGCGTACTCTGTACATGAAAGCGCTTATCTGTTGTTCTGTTCGTTAATAAAGGTGTATTCCAGCATTGGTGGTGAGTTCTGCAGTGTTTTCATCATACTTAATGTGTGTGTAGGTGTGACCGACCATACCTGTCAACCTCTGAGAGCAAGATATCTGGACAAAGCCATGAATAAAAGTGGGACAAAGGCCCAAAAGTAGGGACAATTTGTAAAGATTGCTCTTAGAAACTTAGAAAGTTGATAGAATAACAGTTTGTACATTGGCATTAATTACCTGAAGAGTATGAAGTCTGAAACTCAACTGTCTGTCGTTATGTTCTGACTTCAGTCTTTAATGATTAGCTACTGATTTGCCAGAAAACAACAGTGTATTACAGATGTCTGTACATATTTACAGTAACAAACCTTCACATTTGTTTACTGTACTACTGCATACCTGTAGTTAGTTCATGTCCAAAATAATAATCATCACAAAAGGATAAAATGGTGCTAAAATAAACTTATAACCAAATAGAAAGCACCACAGTCGAGCTAGATATAGGCAACAGTTTATTCAGTTCCAAACTCTTATTCAGTTCCAAACTCCGAACACAAAGTGAAAAGACCCACACTTAACACTGTAAAAGTACAAGTAACGTTTTCGTCATCAACTTCATCAGATAAATGTCACAATCCCATAATTCCCTTTATATAGACACAGTAATTACAATTAAACCAAATAAATCAATTAATCAATTGATGTAAACAACAGGATGTCATTAAAAACTGTCCTTATATGGTCATGTCAGTGACTGTGGTGCTTTCTATTTGGTCCAAAATAATAATCCTCGTATGAATGCATACAGGAAATAGTAAAATGTGAATAGGAACACCCTTCACCATGGATTACGTATTGTAACCATCCCCACCAATATTATGTATTGCCAACATAAAAAGCCGCTGACCGGTGCCGAAGCACCTGTGTCTGTAAACACAGGTAAAAATCTATAAAATTAACAAATTCTGTCCATGTGCTTTGTCTGACATTTGAACTCAGTCAGGGCAGTTCCGTTCACCAGGCAGACAAGCCTAAACTCAGATCACCACATGAACACCCTGACAATCAAAGACTTGTATGTGCCAGGACTATAAGCCTTGGAGTTCTGCATATCCTTGGAGTGATTAAATATGCAGCTTGGGTCCACAGCAGTAGGGAATAGGGAATGTGTAATATGTAGTACCGCGTTTTTCCCAGCAGGAGAATGGATGCCTGTGTTGTAAGTGAAGCGGTGAGGCGTATGTTAATGTAGCTATGTACTATGGGTATGCATATAAATGAGTCAGAACACCAATAGTATAGTGGTTACAGCATCCGGCCAACGTGAATGCAGTCCTGGGTCAACTACGACTACAGCACATATAAGTTTAAAGTGTAATGAATGCGTCTGTGCTGTAAAGACATTTAAATATGTAAAGGTGAACGTGTGTTTCGCATATGTCCATTAACCGGATTACAGATATTTTACTGGTACCATCACAATTAATAAAGCCCACATAAGCACAAAGTCTTAGCAAACATATGTAACCCACAATAAGGAAATGCAAGTGCGCCTGCGCGTGTGCAATCCGCTCACAGCATAGCAAACAAATGCTGTTTTCTACACGTTTATTTATATATCTATATATGGATATATATATTTGTGTATAGATATATATCCACAGACTTATAAACTAAATAAATATATGAAATAAAGAATGTACAGACATATATATATATATATATATATATATATATATATATATATATATACACACACACAATACATTAATTGATATATACATAACAAACATATAAACATATGTCCTCGTAGATATAACACATGTACATAAATAGGTTACGTCATAGCTATTATGGATAGATATACAGAAATGCAAGAAAGGTAAATACACTGGTGCTTTCCAAACCATTGCCTGGAAAGTACCAGTGTGCCAAATCTGCAAGTTCTACTCTTTAAACATGGATATAGGTGTCCTTTGCAGGACCCCAAAAATTGGCCCACTACAGGCACCGTCCTGTAATGATCGAAGCAAAGAAAGTCACATCCGCAGCTACAATATAGCTGTACATGCAACAGTAGCTTGTGCAAGGGTAATAACACACGAGTTGACAGAATGTATGACATATGTCCCGATACGCCGAGAGAGGATAGCGCTTAGAAGTGTCTTCATACTTTATTATCGCTCACATTAAATATGTCTTATGACTACTGTGGAGGGGTGTCAGGTATGGGAATCATGGGTATGCAATAATGGGCCTAGGTTCCCAGGTGTTGGTTGGCACAGATTTAGTAGGTCCGCCCCATGGGATTGATTAATATTCCTATGTGGGTATAGTACATGCCTATACTTTCCAAAATTGAAAAACCCATCTACTGGATATTGTGTAAGCCATTGGGGGAAGACGTAGGGACTTATATCAGTGTCATGTAAGTGATTATCATGGACGTACATGCGTACGAATAAGATGGTAACCATACCTCTCAACCTTTCAGAATAAGACATCTGGGCAAAGGCATATTAAAATAAGTACAAATAGGGACTATTTTAAATATTCCTCTGACAAAGTTAGAACGTTGCTAGAATAATGGATAATTCATTAGTATGAATGAATGTTTTGAGGGTTATTAATTATAAAATACTAATGTCTGTCATTATTATCTAACCTCACAGTCCTTAATGACTTGCCACTAATTTACCAGAAAGGCACAATATTATGAAAAAAGGGACAACATTATAAGTCTAAGTTCGTGACATTTACCCAAAATGTGTACAGTTGAGAGGCATGAAGGTAACCCTGTCCTAAATAAATGTACAGAACTAGTGAAATCAGGTGGACAGGTGTGAAGAAAGATGTGATGACAAATGACAAAACATGTATAAGTCAAAAGTATGTACCTCGATAAATGTGAATGAATACTTATGCCCTGTGATAGTCAATGTGAAAGGTTAATAGAAACAAAATAAATGTGTCCCTCAGGGTGTTATGCAGTGTCCCCGATACAGTGTTCAGTCTCCCACACTCGCATGTGAGTTCTGCCACTGATGGAAAGCACAAATACCAGCGAACACACAAGGTAGATGATAGCATAATATGTTTTGATTAGCACATGTTGGCTTTTGTGAGGAACACAACACTCTGGGCGGGTGTATCCTGCAAAAGGAATGTAATGGCATCTGGCCTGTGATTTCTTCTTGTGTGGATTGGTGTAATAAAATGATATATCTTGTATCAGAAACAGATACATGTTATAGGAAACAGTATTATCGACTATACTACTACAAGTAAAATCTGAACGTATGAAAAGCGCTGAAGTAGTCAGTTTAGTATTGACCGCAGGTATCTGTTGACTTGTCAAATGTCACAGCTGTATATATAGTACCTATAGGGCTGTCACCTTCACAAATGATGTAAGTGGGAGCTGCTCTGTAGAAATGTCAGACGTAGCAGGTCAAAACATACCTACAGCCATGCATACTCCACAAATAGACATATTAGCACACAGCAAAGTTTAGGCCAGGAGTCATGGAGCCTTGGCCAGTGTGTACGAGTAGAGTAAGACTAGAGCAAGGCAAGATGTCTGCCGAGCTATTCAGCAATATCCTGTAGGGGTGTGTAAGACAGCCCCTAAAACGAACGTTGCACGGACAATGTTAGGATATGCAAATTACCCCATTTGTAGGTGAAAGCTATGCAAATGATGTAAATCTGCGATAAATGAAACAGTAAGCTGTCCGTGCAAGAGTAGAGTTATGTGCAGAAATGTACTCGGATGTTAACCGAGTTACGTTCTGTAAGTAGCTAAACGGAGCAATGTCAGCTGCAAATAAAGGATGAATTTAGTCAAAGAAGCATGCCAATGGTCAAATATAAGGCCAGTGGCATATTTTTCCATTGAAAATTAATAAAACTCTATTTGTCCTCCCCGATCTCCGGTGTGTAAGCGTAGCGCAGCGGCGCAAAAACGTGCTGCACTTTTAAAACAAGAAAAATATTTAAAATATACATAGAGATTGTAATTTTAGTTAAAAGTTAGTTTGCCATGCAGGTGAATGGCAAGCTGAAGACAACATGGCTACTGAGTACTGGTTGCTATGTGTGGAAGCGCTCTGTCAGAGATGTAACCAAGCATTAGTAGGCAATCCAATGCAATTGAGGCTGAGGATAGTGAATCACAATTTGTCATGCCATATGGGCCAAGCCACTACAGTGTAAAAGTTGGTTAAGGGGACTATCAGAGTAGAAGATAGGTGACATCATGAGTGTGTATGTATAAAACACTGTAATCCTATCGGAGCAGTGTGTCTCATGTTTGCTGTCAGTTACTCATCTTTGGAAGAGGTGTGTTATGATTTATCCTAGGTGAAGTCAGGAAACAGACGGTGTATGCCATGGATATCGCTGATGTTCCTTGCTAACCTGCTTACAGTGTGTTCACGCCTGTGCATGCCTGTAAGCCCAAGTAAGCATGTGTGCATGTGTCAGCCCGTGTGCGCACGTTGAAGAACGAGTAAGCTAGTGTAAGAATATTGAAGCCCATGTAATGTCGTGTAAGCCAGTGTACACGTTTGTAAGCATGTATAAATCTGTACTCACACATCACACATATACTGCACACTCTGAAACACATGCTGCCAATACTACACATGTCAGTCAAATGGCACATGGATGGATAATAAATCTGCAGAATTAACAGTGCTGTAAACTATACTACATTGATGGTCATAGCTGCAATGCATCATGCCTGCTTACATACACCTAGAAGGATATCACACTTTGTGTTAACAACATTTTAACATTAATACAGTGCTATAAAGCCACCCTGTGCATCAGCACCATGTTAGTCTGTCCTGCATCACTGTTACACATTACAGCTGGTGGCACAGGTGTCATCTTATGCACAGGGTATGGTGTTTCTTTTCCAGAGCCTGTCATTGAGCCATCCAATCAACACGTAAGTATGTGTGTATGTGAGGGGCAACAGTGTTTGCATGGCCCAATGTTGATGCTATGTGTGTGTGTATGTATTAGCCCTAGCTGTTTGCTTCATGTGTGTTTGTCTGCATGTACACAGTTTCAGCATGTGTCAGCCATATACAGGAGGTTGTGGGACAGTCACAGACCGTACCTGCCAGGCTGTACAGATCGCCATTATTGGCCATGGACACCCCTCCATGCATTCAACAATATTCAAGTCCTGCACCTGTCAGTGTATACACATACATTCTTGGGATCTGTAACACAACCTGTGGATAAACGGGAGTCAGTAATGTTAACCTGATTTGCATAGTATTGTCAGTTAATACATAGTTATATGAGCCATACTCATCCTCCAAAGTAATAACTACTACTGACTGTTGCTGAGATGTGCACATGACCATTTAAAGGTGCTCTACTATCATTGTTTTCAATGTCCCTTGCAATACCAAGCAACAAAATAACTGGTCACTACACAACTATAACTCAGGATCACTACAGCACACAGTATGTGCACTATCACAGAGCCATAGCAAATTTACATACATCAAAGGTGATCACGTACAGATAATGCAGCACATTCAATAGTGCTAATATCCACATACATATATATATATATATATATATATATATATATATATAGACATACACACACACACACACTTGGCAGGGTTGGGATCAGAACACAGACCTAACTACCTTATCACACTACAGCATTACGCATGTACAGAATGTGTTACCATGAGTACTAGATCATAGCAGTCACACAGGCATACGTCTAGCTTGCTGGCATCAGCATCAAAGGCAAAGACGCCGTACGGATTCTATGGAGAGTGAATAGTGTAAAAGCAATGTACTGTTGTCATGCAGTGGGAAACTCACACACACACATACACATGGCAGAATTGGGATTAGAACACAGACCTAACTACCTTATCACACTACAGCATTATGTATTTACAGAACACGCTACCGAGATTACTGAACACAGTGCTCCCAGAGACATACTTCTAGGTGGGTGACATCATCCGCAAAGGCATAGACGCCGATAGGGAATGTATGTGGTGTGAGGCATCTAAAAGCATTACCGTGTCCCCAGGCAGCTGGAAACACACACACACACACACACACAAAGACACAGAGACACACACGTGGTAGGGCTGAGAGTCGAGCATACACCTAACTACCTTATCATACTACAGCAATACGCATTTACAGAATGCGCTACCGAGATTACTCAGCACAGCAATCCCAGAGGCATACTTCTAGGTGGGTGACATCATCCGCAAAGGCAAAGATGCCAAATAGGGAATGTATATGGTGTGAGGCATCTAAAAGCATTACCGTGTCCGCAAACAGCTGGAAACACACACACACAGAGGCACACACTTGGCAGGGCTGGGAGTTGAACATACACCTAACTGCCTTATCACACTACAGCATTATGCATTTACAGAATGTGCTACCGAGATTACTGAATACAGCACTCCCAGAGGCATACTTCTAGGTGGGTGACATCATCCGCAAAGGCTAAGATGCCGATAGGGAATGTATGTGGTGTGAGGTGTCTAAAAGCATTACCGTGTCCCCAAGCAGCTGGAAACACACACACACACACACACACACACACACACACACACACACACACACACACACACACACACACACTTGGTAGGCCTGGGAGTCAAACATACACCTAACTACCTTATCCCACTACAGCATTACGCATTTACAGAACACGCTACCAAGATTACTGACCACAGCACTCCCAGAGGCATACTTCTAGGTGGGTGACATCATCCACAAAGGCAAAGACGCCAATATGGAATGTATGTGGTGTGAGGCATCTAACAGCATTACTGTGTCCCCAGACAGCTGGAAACACACACACAGAGGCACACACTTGGCAGGGCTGGGAGTCGAACATACACCTAACTACCTTATCACACTACAGCAATACGCATTTACAGAACACGCTACCGAGATTACTGAATTCAGCACTACCAGAGGCATACTTCTAGGTGGGTGACATCATCCGCAAAGGCAAGGATGCCGATAGGGAATGTATAGAGAGTGAGCAGTCTGAAAGCATATTACTGTCCCAAGGAAGACGTAGACAAATACACGGCAGTGGTGTGATCAGGGCAACTAAATATCTACAGAGCACTACAACACCACTACATAGATACGGGACACGCCACAGACAGTACACCCTGCAAGACAGTCAACCAGTGTGTTCAATGTAGGCATCCATCGTGACGTTGAAAATGGACATCTGTTGCCTGGATGTCCACCATCGCTATACAGGATGTCAATGGCCATGCCCATACACAGAGGCACATCACCGACACAAGGTGTCACTGGCCATGCCCACATGCTTAGTATCACATGTCCATTTGGAATGTACTGTGTGTCCATCTACACAACAGCATACTGGACATGCTCGCACATTTAGCAGTTGCAAAGGGCTGTATTGCATGCACATGGATTCTAAACACATAAGGGCACAGTTTGGAATGTACTGTGTGTCCAACTACACAACAGCGTACTGGGCATGCTCACACACTTAGCAGTTGCAAAGGGCCGTCTTGCATGCTCACAGATTCTAAACAAATAAGGGCACAGTTTGGAATGTACTGTGTGTCCATCTACACAATGGCATACTGGGCATGCCGTCTTGCATGCACACGGATACTAAACACGGAAGGGCACAGTATGGTATTACTGTCCCTACGTACATGAAGGCCACTCACATCTATTGACCAGTACACACTCAGGAGCCATCACAGATGTCTCAGGTGCAGATCACAGAGGTACACACCACAGTCTACAATGTAGTCCTCAGACATCACCATGTCGTTGGACCAGCAATACACAGCCATATATCAACACAACACCATGTGACTCATGACCAGTGGACTGTACATAGGTGTACAGCAACTGTGCAGACTACACATTTAATGACAGGGTTCCATCATATGTTATGCATTGCAATGATACCACTGTACATAACCAGGTTGGCTCTACACATACCAGAGGCCCTGGGTCTTACACAGCTGTGACAGATGACTGTCGCTGTACTCCAATGAACACACATGTTTGGATATGTCATACATGTAATTGCAGTGGATATGTGCATGGACCACACACACAACACATATGTACATAGCATAGCTTTTGTTGGCCTCCGTGCAGGCAAGTGGCTACAGCAATCATACGCATGCAAATGGAAGGTGGGGCCATGGCTGTTGAATGCCAACAATACATGAGGTAGCAATGTTGACCGAGGACACATTCCCTCTGTACTAGTTACCCATGACACCCATCCTATCATACAACAGTCCATGTGTTATGTATGTCAACACACATGTCCACCAATTGCAATGCATACAAACATGGCTGCATGACAGGCATGTAGGACCAACACACATGTACAAACTGTAGTGTGCATGCAGCTACCATGCATGTGCAGTTGCTGATGTAAGTAACTCATCTGTGCCCAACTACAACATGCAGTTGCAATGCAGCCCCATCATTGACACCTGTATATGGTGACATACTGACAGTACATTAGGATATACATCAGGTATGGATGGATGTGTGTACATAAAGTGGTGATCCACCAGTGTAGATGGATGTTCGCCGGGGATGGCTCACAGGTGTGTCACATGCCATCCTACCATTACATGTGCAAACAGTACACTATGTTACTGTTACTTGACAGTGAAGACATAAAACTGAAACAGCGGTTGGCTGTTACCGACTGTACGTCACTTGACACCTGTAACACTTATATCCTCCCGTGTGCATATAGCAGCACAATTGCCGGACATAGCGTTGGTACACATAATGCGGCCAATACTGCTGCATGTCTGTCAGATGTATCATCATATAGCAGGTGTATCATTCGCAGTACTGCCATGTGTGTTTGCATGTGTGACCATATATGCCACATATGGTGGGGAATACATTCTAATTGTTACACACCCCTGTACACTGTTGTAGACATCTGTACATACTGCAGTATGGAAAGCATGACGTAGGCAGGTGTGGTGTGTGTATCATACACATCAGCTATCCGTATGTGTATGACAGTTGTGGTCTCCACAGTGTGTGTGTGTGTGTGTGTGTGTGTGTGTGTGTGTGTGTGTGTGTGTGTGTGTGTGTGTGTGTGTGTGTGTGTGTGTATGTATGGCTGTCTGGTGCATGGAGTGAGGGTGTATGCTACCATACAGAACACACAGGATCCCTAACCCCTCATGGTGATGCAGTCTACTACCCTGTTGATGCCATCAGTCTCAGCCGTACTGGCTACCTGTACATGTCCTTTCTCTGTGTCGCGTTGTGTGGGTGCACAGTACTGTGAGGGTGATGACCACATAGGTAAGTGTCCTCACCTCAACACTATGGGGTGTGCGTTATAGTGTTGTTGACCCCGTGAGTGTGGGCATGTTCCTGTAATGTGACAGGGTATTACTGCTACACAGTGAGGCCTCATGCTATCAAGTGGTCTCTAACATTATCATTGGCCAGACTGCTGTGTACAACCCCTGCACCATGTCAACATACCTGTGATGTGACCTGGTATGGATGTCAGGTCTCTAGCCGCTGTAGCCTATTAAACTGCACACATGCTGCGGGATCAGTATATGTGTGGACATCTGTGGTATGTTAGACTTTCCAGCTGTCCGGTTGAGGCTATGTATAGCATGCTGAGATTGCCATACGTGCCTGTGAGTACTCCACAGTTACACATGGGAGACTGCAAACACTGCTACCTGTAGGTACATGCAAATAGACCATAAGGAGGGAACCAGGGCATCATTACCAACATGCTGTTACTGTTGTTACGGAGACACATACTGTGAACATATAACAATGCATGCTACACCTCTACTACATGGTATGTCTGGTGCGTGTCAACAGTACACAACTAATGTAATATGCACATCTCTCATTATTCTTACACAACTAATGTAATATACACTTCTCACTATTCTGTTCACCCTGTGCATCAGACCATTTGAGCATGTCCCTGCACCAATGGTGTGGATGACAGGGATGTGGTACAGGCTTCATCATATGCACAGGGTGAAAATGTTTGCCAGGGACATAGGCTGCACCAATGGGTGACATCATGTGTGTGGGTAAGGGCCGGTGATATGATTGGACATGTCTGTTCAGTATGCATGTGTGTGTTGTGGTGCCCTACAGATGTGTTTGCTGTGTGCGTGTATGTGTGCACACAGTTCTGCCTTTTGTGAGGCCTACACAGGGGTATTATTGACAGCTCCAGATTGTACAGACCAGGTTGTACAGCTCACTATGTCAGGCCATGGCCACGTGACCTGAGCCTGCCAGGGGTTGCACGGGCACTACCAGATGGAGGTACAGATTGGCTACTGTCCAACGACACATGTCCACTGGAACCGTGTCCCCGCTGAGAACGTCCAGGGCCACATCCACGTGGCCTGCTGTGTCCTGGTGTGGACAGAGCAGCAGCAGCTGCACTGCTACTGCTACCGGCACTATGAGAGCAGGCATGTGAGGTGGCATGCTCACATTGACCTGCACTAGGAGGTGTAGCTGGCCTACGTCCACATGGCCTATGCCTCACTCCTACCAGATGTTCCAGCACAGACAGCTCACTCTCGCAGATTGCCATGCCATGGTCAAGGATTCCGACCATGTCACCCAATCGCCTGTCTAGAACATCAGCAATCTGCTGTTGAGCCTTTGCCAGTGCCTGGATGTTGTCATTTAGGGTGCAGGTAGTAGCCCTCTGCAGCCTCTGCCCTTCTCTGTTCTGCCATTCAGCATGTGCCTGTGCCGCCATTACAGTCTGGAACATGCATCTAGTGATACCAGCTGCTGCGCCCTGTTCAGCAGGTGCATGTCTGCCAGAGGTCCTCCTATGAGCAGCACCGGCCACATGCTTGTGTGGCACATCTTCAGACATTACACTGACACCATGGGGTGGAGACACACCTTCTGTAGCCACCACACGTTCCTGTTCCACGCTAACAGATGCTGACTGTCCTTCCTCTATGGCCACTGGTGATGCGGTATGTGTTGGCAGCAGAACTGTGTGCGGGGAAGAGGGGGACATAGCTGGGATGGCAACCATTAGCACAGATTCAGCCCCTGACAACCCGACCTGTACCTCATGCATATGTTCATCACTGCTAGTATCTGTGGGGACACTAACATCAGATGGATCGCAGTTGGGTAACGCACCTACATCACCTGTGAATGCAAAGAAAGACTCTAAATTACAATAGACACACACACAGACACACACAGACACACACACACACCATGCATGTGATTTGACAGACGGCATGCAGCATGCCTGTGATACAGCAGACGGCATGCAGCACAGACATTAATAGTGTTAGTAAGCATACCCCCTGGTGTGCACACTACAGCAAGCAGGTGTCATATCAGTAGCCATGCCGTTCACACAATCATGGTAGTATGCATGCATCCCCATGATACACCATGTGGACCAGAACAGGATAACAGCACACATGGCTGACGTGACCTTGACATGTAATCTGCTGATGTGTGCATTAACATGCATACATGCCTGACACAATGGTTTCCTGACACATGTACAGCATCGTAATGGGAATCACATTGCGGTGTTGTCTGTATGCCCTACAGATAGAATGCATGTTTAGCAAATGTGCATGAGCATGGAAGGGTAGTGTGAGCCATCGACATTGCTCTACAGTGTGAAGTACAGACACTGTGCCATTGCATGGCATCGTGAGGCATCTATATTGCTATACGGTGCATAATATGTACACATTGCATAGCCATAACTGCATGCATACCCATGACTTAACTGGATTGTGACCCATGATGCTGAGGTGTATACACACCAAACCATGCTGTGTCATGTGACAGGTCACTGGAGGACCTACAGATGACACCCCTGCACAACAACTACAGAGTCTCAGTTGCCTGGCAACCATGTGCACACATAGCAGACTTGTCAATTCACCATGTCCCACATGACATTGATGTACCACACACATGAGGTGCACAGCTAACGGTGTTGTCCTACAGCAGCAAGGGAAATGCACAGTATCTGTGGCCTGATGTGGTGTCAATGTCTGTGGAAGCTGTAGAGGTGACTACTGTCGTGCTATGGCGTGATGTTCAACACACCTTATATGGTAGACGTCAGTGACACCTCCACTGGCTGTGCACAGGCTTTTAGGATGTCCAGTGTACCAAATCAACTGTATAATCGGTCAACTAAGGCTGTAATTGAACCATGTGTGGACAATGTGAAACAGGGTGTATACACATCACATCACATCTACTGTGTGGCTATGTATCCCTGGCCATCCCCCATGATCATGTGTGCACATGTGTTGGACAAATGTGTGTGATGGCCATCTATCACACATGTCTGTATTGTCCCATATGACAGACACCCATATAGATGTCAGATATGTCACCATCCACAGGGCTATGCAGACAACAGGTTGTATGTGGGATATGGGTTATGGGATAATGTGACATTATTGCAACCAATACACTACGTGTCTGGGACATGTCAGATGGCACATCACAATGTTTGCACCCATTGCAGGGGCATATAACACAATGGTGACTCCTGTGGGCTGCCCATATCACAGCTCACTGTGTGGTACTGTTTGCGTACCACATGTGTTGCTCCAATATATAGTACATATGCCTCCATTGTAGAACACCTCCACCATTGTATGCACAGCTGACCACACATGTAGCAATGACAAATACTCTGGTTTAATGTTGGTGTATCATTTTGTTTGTATATATTGCACATGGGTGGCCTGTGTGAATGATGGGTGACGCGACCTGTATATCGTGAATGGAATGAACATTAAGTGTACAAGTGTTAACTGGCCACATGGCGAATAGGTCTATGCTTTAACATGCCTGATACTGATGACAGTCTCACCTGCAACGGACTCAAGTCTGTGCGGCATGCCAGAGGTACCTGCATAGGGGTGACACAGCAGTATGAACATTATCCATGACTGTATGATAGCCACAGGGTGCACTGTGCATGTTCACACATTCGCCTGTACAATAGCATATAGTATGCACGTGTGCATACACAGGGTAGCATACTGTAGTATGCAGCATGTGTGTCCACATACCATGCATATGTTGTTACATTACATAATGTACAGTGACACATGCATGTAAATGGGATATAGTAGCCATATGTGCAGTACTGACTTACCAGGAAACTCCAGGCTCATTGGTTGGGAGACACCCACCTCCACGATGGCAGCTAGTGTTTGTGGATGCTGTTCTGAGGGTGTCCCCAGACTGGCCAGTAGCTCCTCAGTGTGTGTGAGTGGGGCTGGGTTGATGGCCCACCACCTGTTCCACCTTGTTCCCTGGCGATTGCAGCAGCACGCTGTTTTGCATGTAGTATCAAGTCCATGCAGTGTCTGTGCACCTGCTAGTAGGTGCAGTTATGACCACCCACATCGTTCACCCTCCTGCGAAGATCCTGCCACAGGTCATCCTGCTGCTGGGCATGCTGTGGCACATGACTGAACAACACCTCGTAGTTCTCATGGAGGTACGGGATGAGGACATCATCCTCCTGGCAGCTGTACGCTGGAAGGCGTGTACGAGGCATTATCTGTAAGACATAATGATGGTGACAGGTCACAGTTTCAGAGAAGTACAGAGATACTGCTGCACATACATTTCCATGACATCTAGTACATCTGCACAGTTATCTTTGCAAATCATCATGACACTGACACGACTGACATGTTTGTGTCACACACATGTAACACCCGTTATGCATTGGATATCATCACCATATATGTGTGTCACCTCATTACGGTGTTCATACTCCATGTGAATGCTGTCTTTATGTGGGCATTTCTTTTTGCCTGCACTGGTGCTCTTACCTATCTGCACATGCCTGGATGTGTCCACGGTAATGCTGTTGACCTTAATGCTGTGTATATGTCACATATCAACACAGGCACAGCCTTAATGGACTTGAGTAGTGACAATGCACACATACTCATGGAAACCTGTACATGCATGCGTTTTGCCATATACATCTACACAGCACTGTACAGCTGTTCAACATCCTGCCACAGATCGCCTGTGTTGCACATGTGATAGACATGGGACAATGGCTAGTCGGATGTCATTCGCAGGGATGGTTATCAACTATAGCATGTATGGGCAAGGTTTCCTAGCTGTATCTGACAGCCATTATGCCACCGCGAGGTGCATCAGTGCCACATTACTGATCCAGACAGTTGATACTACATCTACCATGTGGCCATCACAGCATGTATGAAAGGGATGACATGTGCAGCTTTGATGGACACGGTTGCTTGGTATGGTGGGAGTATGTCACATGTATGGCACAGGGATCTGTCCAGCATGTGGCGATCCTAGTATTGGGATGGTGGCAGTCCATGACGTATGTGTTTCAGATCAGCATATGGACATGTAGCATGTCCATCATCATAGTGTAGCACATGTCTTTATGCAAGGTAGACAGCATGCTGCATAGTGGAGGTGAGGATTGTGAAGGCTGGTATCGCCCACCCACGCATGGCCATTGCCCCTTAAAGGTGATATGTGATCCAATATTGGTCACCCAAGTGGTGTGTATGCATGTCCAATGATCTCTGTGCTCATGGATGGCACCCTGTCATGACATGGGTACCTCATATGACTACCTAAGGTGCCTAGAGACGTCACCAAGTCAGGGAGGTGTACTGCACAGCACCAATTCCTTACACAGTGTCCATAATGTTGACCACAGCCTAGGTGGTAGTTAATGGGTACAGGGATGTTCACCTAGCTGTGACAATGCTGATATCATCCATCAGAATGTTCACATATGTCACACACCTCACTCACACAGCCCATTCTGTATGTTGTTCACAACACTGACACAGCTATTGCTCATAGGTAATGACCATTCACATCCTTACATACACAGATGCCTGACATTTGTCTGTGTGGTATGGGCTACAATGAGGGTGGAGTACAACACATTAACCCTGTTTTACTGTAGCTGGCACTGGTGTGATATGCACATGTCACTCTGGCACCTTTTGTAGTTGTGAGTCTGTCAACAGGCCACTGGTAGAACACTCCTGTGACATACAAAGGTAATTTTAATCAAACATCCGTACTGTCTTGTACATCTGTACTGCTAACATCTACATTGATAATGGTTAATGAACATGCAGACCATACTCAGCAGGGTTATAGTGCGGTGCCACCCATTATGACTGTCATCACCACTTGTGGGTTGATATTATCCAACACCTTACCTGTATTGTATGTTCATGCTCAGCACTTGTTCAGAACTTGTGAGCATGTCATGAGCTACTGATTAATATAGCACCCATTCCACACCATTTCCCACAGGTACACTGTCTGTCCTCACATTTCCAGCTTGCTTACAGTACAACAGCTGTTGTACACATGTAACTCACATATCCTGTGAGACATGTTTGTATATACAGGCATGTCCAACTGTTACGTACCTGTGCTATTGCCTGTCTATATGATGGATATGTTGTACATGTGGCAATAGAGCAATTGTCTCATGTACACATTCAATGCTCACCTCCCAACATACGACACTACAGCCTGTGGGGGATGCACATATGCAGTTTTGATGGACAGGGTTGCTTGGTATGGTGGGAGTATGTCACATGTATGGCACAGGGATCTGTCCAGCATGCAGCGATCCTAGTATTAGGACGGTGGCAGTCCATGACGTATGTCTTTCAGATCAGCATATGGACATGTAGCATGTCCATCATCCTAGTGTAGCACATGTGTTTATGCAAGGTAGACAACATGCGGCATAGTGGAGGTGAGGATTGTGAAGGCTGGTATCGCCCATCCACGCATGGCCATTACCCCTTAAAGGTGATATGTGATCCAATATTGGTCACCCAAGTGGTGTGTATGCCTGTCCAATGATCCCTGTGCTCATGGATTGCACCCTGTCATGACATGGGTACCTCATATGACTACCTAAGGGGCCTGGAGATGTCACCAAGTCAGGGAGGTGTACTGCACAGCACCATCCCTTATACAATGTCCATAATGTTGACCACAGCCTAGGTGGTAGTTAATGGGTACAGGGATGTTCATCTAGCGGTGACAACGCTGATATCATCCATCAGAATGTGCACATATGTCACACACCTCACCCACACAGCCCATTCTGTATGTTGTTCACAACACTGACACAGCTATTGCTCATAGGTCACAGCCATTCACATCCTTACATACACAGATGCCTGACATTTGTCTGTGTGGTATGGGCTACAATGAGGGTGGAGTACAACACATTAACCCTGTTTTACTGTAGCTGGCACTGGTGTGATATGCACATGTCACTCTGGCACCTTTTGTAGTTGTGAGTTTGTCAACAGGCCACTGGTAGAACACTCCTGTGACATACAAAGACAAGGTATTTGTAATCAAACATCTGTACTGTCTTGTACATCTGTACTGCTAACAACTACATTGATAATGGTTCATGAACATGCAGACCATACTCAGCAGGGTTATAGTGTGGTGCCACCTATTATGACTGTCGTCACCACTTGTGGGTTGATATTATTCAACACCCTATCTGTATTGTACGTTCATGCTCAGCACTTGTTCAGAACTTGTGAGCATGTCATGAGCTACTGATTAATATAGCACCCATTCCACACCATTTCCCACAGGTACACTGTCTGTCCTCACATTTCCAGCTTGCTTACAGTACAACAGCTGTTGTACACACGTAACTCACATATCCTGTGAGACATGGTTGTATATGCAGGCATGTCCAACTGTTACGTACCTGTGCTATTGCCTGTCTATATGATGGATATGTTGTACATGTGGCAATAGAGCAACTGTCTCATGTACACATTCAATGCTCACCTCACAACATACGACACTACAGCCTGTGGGGGATGCACATATGCAGCCCTGCTGGGGGTAATGTTGTCACCAACCCTGACTGCACCTGACATTCGCAACACACCCCACTCATCACACAGTCTCACATGATCTCCACCACAGGCCACACATATGAGGACAACTTGTGCAGTACCTCTCCATACTCTGTGTAGGCAACAAAGGCAGGCCCCATCACCGAACACAACATCACCAACTTATAGCCCACAGACTCAAGTGTGCCCATCACATACAGCCAATAGGATGTTATAACATACACAACACACCAGTCATAGGTGACCCTGTAGGCGGTCACACTGCTGTTCCACTCAGCAGGCTACACAAGGCAATAGTCGCTTACATCTTGCTATCGGGTAACTGGTTCTGCAACATAACCTATGCACCCATGCCACACCTCACCAGGTATGATGTGACTGTCATTCTCCATGTTAGTGTGACTGCCCTGAGATGCCACTTCACAGACTACGTGTGCAGGGACATGCAATATCTCACCAGTCTTGTAGCCCTGAAGGTGTGGGCCAAGCCCTGGGTAGCATTATGCATTCATCTGGACCTGATACCACTGTACGACAACTGACTGTGTCACTTCAATAGTTACCTATGCCTCTGCTGTCATTCCACAGGCATCTGGTATCTGTCCGCTTTGACTGACCTGTCAAACAACACAATGCTTTGGCACAGATGACCTGCACCTGTCAGCCCTGGGAGTACAGATCACATGTAAGGCTCTTGCTGCTTCTATACTGCCTGTCTTGCACAGTTTCCAATAACAGTCACTGGCAGAACGGGAACTGGTATGCAAAACATGGGGTCATGTGACACAATGCTTGACATCTTCCTCTGTGACTCACGCAGGCAAGGCATACCTTATAATGCACCACTTCAATATCTCTGCAGTGACTGGGACCTGCCTCTAGGCTCTGCAGAGCACACCTGCAATGACAGGTTATAGACAGACCATACCTTTCAGGCACGTACCTGGACCTGCACACCCATGGCTGAGGTGTTCCCATATTCCACATTTGTACACACATCTTGGCTAGTTACTTAGCACAATGCATCAGAGGTGTTCCACGTGCAAATAACTGTGTCTGGAACTGCTATACACATTGTAACAAGCTACGAATTCAACAACATACCCCACGGTTACCAGACCTCATTTGTTGGTGTACTGGACAGTGGGCTCATATAGCTACTACTGATGTGAGACTGACACTACCCCACACTTAACTGGGATAGCCACTCATGTACCGACACATCCGTGAGTCATAACCTCCACTCGGCTGGATCAACCCATACACACTACCTCCAAAACCAACATTATCCTTGACATGAACACTACCAACATGTGACTGGTGTTCCACACCTGGGGTCATATCTCTCAACTGTACAGATTTTCGCAGAATGTGCAGATTTTTGCCTTATATTTTTGGTCCATTTTTCATAACATTGTGGTTTTCTGGCAAACTAGTAGCAAATCATTTAAGATTGAAGTTAGAAAATAATGACAGACATCTAAGTTTCAGGCTTCATACCCTACAGAAAATTCATGCTAATGCAAAATCTGTTATTCTATCAACTTTCAAAGTTTGTAAGAGCAATATTTAAAAATTGTTCTTATTTTTGGGCCTTTGTCCCACTTTTATTTATGGCTTTGTCCAGATTTCTTGCTCTGAGAGGTTGAGAGGTATGCCTGGGGTTATCCCCTCATTGGTGGATTCCAAACATATGCTAATCACCCTTGTTAGCCACATCCCGGCACCACACCTTTCATGGCATACACAGTACATGAGTACAACAACACCTACTACAGACGTCTTATGACAGTGGTAGTTAACATCATGACACCTGTGCAGATGGACAATGCACATACAAATGCTGAAACATACCCCAGTGCACTTCATTAGCACATACACAACTGCATGGATCATGCTATTCCACACAGAGCCATGATGGTACCCACCGGATAACAGACGTCACTCTGGTGGTCAGGTTCCATGGACATAATTTACAATAATGGGTGGAGGCTGTTGCACAGTGGTGTCCAATCCCATGGGTGGGGTAGCTCACTGGTCAGCCTCGGTAGGGCCACGGGATCCCTCATCACATACTTCAAGACTAGCTACATAAACATTACTGCGACACATTCCGGGGTGTACCACAAGACATTATGGTGGTATGTCAGTAGTCAATGGCAATACCCACATCTGCTCTCACATACAACAGTCACTCAGGAACATTACAGAACCAGGTGATGTTGGCAACATGCTGGCAGATGGATTCAATGCTAACATTACACCCTCTCACTCACTACAGGGCCACAATCCATGCAGGAACATTGTGGTGTCCCTGTGGTCACACCTACACAGTACTAACCTGCACTCTATATGTCCTGGGACACTGGTCCCATGTCACCTTCCAAAATCCCAGGCTGTGATGTCCACAAACCTCTGAACGACATGTCTCCCCACTAGGCCACCATATTCAGTAATAGCCTTGTATCAGACATTGTGGCCCCTGAATGGCACACAGCAACAGTTATCACACTCCACACAGGTGGCGCCACAATGCACGAGTGGGACTATTGTCCTACACACCTGAAGGGACTGTTCTGTATGGCTATGGTGCACATCATCATGGACATCATTCACAGAGACATTGTTGGGCTCTGGTCCTTTGATGCCACCCGGGTTGGACTTGTTAGGGCCAGAGCATGGCTCCTACACCTGGTGGACTCCTTTCATACAGTTACCAGGGTAGTTGATGATGGTACAGGGGTCCACACAGCCTACATTGTCCTCTCATTGCCTTTCAGCACCATTCTCCATTCTGGTATTGACAACATACACATCCACCTGCACATCGTACCCTACGTCTTAGGATGTTATGCAACATGGCTCATGGACAGGACACACACAATGAGGGTAGCATACCATAGTACCTACTGCATTTCAGTTACACTTGGCATACCACAGTCATAGGTTCATAGGTAGGTTCATAGGTACGTACTAGGCTATTGGCCCTAGGGCCCATACAAGCCTAGCCAAAAAATGTACCCTGGCTTTCGCCACCCAAGAAAATTATTTTCCTGTGCCCCTGTCGAGCAGAGCCACAGAAGTGATCCCCGGGGTGAATTTCTCATTTCCTATCCAATCATCAAGATTTTTCTTGAAGGTGCTAATGAGGAGCTCTGTTTGACATAGATAGGTAGTCTGTTCCAGAGTATGAGAAATCTCTGGGACAGGAATCTATCCCTCCAGCATGTTCTGTTTATTGTGGTGACAAGGTTATAAGTGGAGCATGTCCAACAGCTCTGGGTTTGACATAGCTTTGTATGTTAGGCAGAGATCGCCCCTGAGTAGACGATATGCGATGGAGTAAAGCTGTAGCTTTTTGAGACGGTCTGCATAGGGCATCTGTTTGAGGCCAGTAATCCTCTTTGTGAGGTATTTCTGTGGTCTTTCCAGTTGTTGTAGATGTCTTGTGAGGTACATACCAAAAGGGGCATTGTACTTTATAATGGATCTAATGAGTGATGAGTAGAGGGGAACAGTGACCTCTTTTTTTCTGGATGAGAATCCTTTTGTGATGAGATGAGCCACGTAGAAGGATTTCCTGACCACTGTAGCGATGTGATTATCAAAGGAGAGACTACTATCCACCTGTGTCCCAAGGTCTCTTATCACATTTTCGGCATTAAGTAGACTACCAGCTATGTGGTAGTTCATGGGTACAGAGTTTTTACCAAAGGGGATGACAATACACTTTTTGACATTGAGCTTCAGGCCATGGCTTTGACACCAGGTATCTGTCTCAGTGAGGCCCTTTTGTAGTTTGCCCACGTCGTTAGGAGTTTTGATTATGTCTCCTAGTTTGCAGTCATCTGCAAACTTTGTTAGCCAAAGACCTTCTGTGTTGGCCTGCACTTCAGAGAAGTAGATACCAAACAGGAGAGGACCCAGAACTAAACCCTGTGGTACTCCACTTGTCACTGGTCTGATGTCAGATTTGGAATCCGCTACTTTCACAGTGTGGGTTCTGTCCGTGAGCCAGTTGGCAACCCATCTTGTGACATAGGGATTTATACCTAGTTTAGTGAGCTTATCTATAATTCCAGAGTTGGGGATGGTGTCAAAAGCCTTGGCGAGATCTAGATAAGCTGTGTGAACCATTTTACCCTCATCTATGGCTTTGGTAACTGCTTCAAAGAAGTCAATCAGTTTTAGGAGACATGATCTGCCTTTTATAAATCCATACTGAGTAGGGTCCAGAGTTTGGAGATTACCAATGTCTTTGTTTATGAGTTCCATGATGATACACTCCATGGCCTTGCAGACCAGGCTCGTCCGACTAATGGGGCAGTAGTTCCCGGGGTCCATCGTGGCTCCCCCTTTGTGGAGTGGGATAACTGTTGTGGTGCACCATTCAGTGGGTACAAAGCCTGAGGTGAGGCTATGATTGAACATGATGCTTAGGTAGGGTGCCAGTTCATTCTGTAGTTCGTGTAGAACGCAGCCTGGGATATTGTCAGGTCCCATGGATGCTGTGTTCTAGGCTTTGGAGAGTGTGTTTTTTACCTGTGCAGCCGTGATTATAGGAACTTTGCATTCTTCCGGTATAGAGATGGGCCCTTCAGGGGGTGAGAAGGGAGTAAAGTTAGCACTGAACCTATCTGCTAGGATGTTGGCAATATCAGTTGGTTCTCTATATTTAGTGCCATTATGCTGTAACTCAGAGCAGATCTGAGTGTTCCCATTTAGATTCTTGACATAGCTATAGAATGCTTTGTGGTTGTCTTTAGAGTCAGTGGCAATTTTGTTTTCGTGGCTAGTTTCGGAGGATTTTATGAGGGATCTCAGCTTGACCATGGAGTTCCTCCAGTCATGGGAGCTTACTCTTTTTTGCAACAGTTTCTTTCTTCTGTAGTAGAGTTTGTTTATGGCAGAGGATCACCAGATTGGCTTCCTTTTTTTGGAGGATAACATCTTGGTTCTACTAGGGATAGCATGATCCATGCACTCGTGTAAGTGCTTATAAAGTGCATTTATGTAGGATTTGGCAGTCATACCTCTATTGTCCATCTGCATGGGTGTCATGAAGTTCACCACTTCTGTCTTAAGAAGTGTGAAGTTGGCTTTTGAGAAGTTTTTTACGATGGTTTCCCTAATTGGGGCTGGGAGTGGGATGTGGATGTCTAGGCTGATTAGCTTGTGGTTGGATCTGACTAACGAGGAATTGACCTCTGGTGTTGAACACCGGTTTCCCATGTTGGTAATGACCAGGTCTATGATATTGCTGTCCCTGGTGGGGGTGTGAATAAGTTGATCCAAGACGTTGGAATTTATGAATTCTAGAAAACGTTGAGCAAAAGAGTTGGTACATGAGCAGTTTTCCCAGTTAATGGTGGGGTAGTTTAAATTGCCCATTATTAGGGTGTTGGGTTGTACCCTAATACTTTCCAGTGTATCAAGAAATGAGGAGTGTGAATCCTGGGGCATGGTGGGGGGTCTGTAGCAAGCTACAATTTGGATTGCAGTCTTGCCCAGAGTTAGTTGCACTTGGATAATCTCGGATGCGTTATGCTGTGCAACTAGCCTGGAGGTGTGGATATCCTTAATGAATATGGACACACCTCCACCTTTAGTGCTACTTTCTGGGTTAGGTGGCTGAAAGGTGTGGTATGAATTGAAGCCTGGTAATGCAGGGGTGCTGTCTGGAGCTTTGAACCAGGTCTCTGTCACTGCACAGATGTCAATGTTCTCCATTTTAAGGAGTGCCTCGAGTGAGTGCATTTTGAGGTTTAGACTTCTAGCATTGAATAGCATTACCCTCAGATTTTGCTTGCTTGTACCTGTTACGGTGGTGAATTTGTCATTTGAACCTTGCCTAAAAGAGGCACTATATGGGTGGCAAGAGTCTTAGCCAGTATCTGGAATCCTAAGGGCGACAGGTGCAGGCCATCTCTGGCAAAGCATCGTGGACTGTTGATCATGTCGTCCCAGGCAGAGAAATACTGGATCCCCTTAGAATGACACCAGAAGCTTAGCCAATTGTTGAAGTCAATCATGTTGTCCTTGTGCTGTGATATCATTCTGGGTGATGGCAGGATGCTGCTCAGGGTTAGGGTCATACCTGCCTGGGATACAAGATCGGAGAGCTCCTCCATGTCTCTTTTCATGTAGTCCAGGGAGGTACATCTCAGGTCATTCACACCAACATGGACAATGACAGTGTCATATTTGTACTTATTGTGGAGAGACCTGAGTGCATGCATTATGTGGTGGATCCTGGCATCTGACAGGCAGCTGACAGTAACTTTCTCCTTGTTTAGACTAGTGAGTTGAACATCAGTGTGCCTGACTACAGAGTCACCTATGACTAGAGTGTTGGGTACGTTGTTATGCCTTATGGGCTGTGGTTGAGTGACACACAGAGTTTGTGGGCTATGTGTCATTTGGGTTGTGTTGAGGGGTGGAGTTTGTTTGCTTTTATGCTTTGGATGTCCCTGATGCTTGGGCAGGTTTTTATTGAAAGCCTCCATGAATGTAGGTGTGTGTTTTGTGTTTCTATGTGTGTGTTTTGGAGGTGTAGGTTTTGAGGGACTATGTGATGAGTGTGGTGTGGTGCAAGTGTTTACCCTCTCCTCTTGACTGTCTAGTCCAGTCTTGGGTGAAGAGAGCTTTGCTTACAGTTTGGCTATATAAGTGCATCTCTCACAGGTTGTAGTGTTGGGTGGTAGGAGGAGAGGGTTGTCTGTGTACATGAGGCAATTGCTGCATTTCCCCCAAGATGCCCAGAGTCCTCAGTCATAGGGCCCCTCATGTTCAGTATATGCTTCCCTGAGGTACAGGCTAGCACAGAGGGACTTTCCCCGCCTAGCTTTACAAATCCCTGCATACAAAGCACCATGATTGATCCACCAGCTGATACTGACTTCATCCATATGGGTGTCACTGTTACGGATACCTGATATGACTATCATGGCCTCAAGCTGCATGACACAAGGTGCATGAACATCACCTTTACATTACACCATTCACCCACTGACTATCACATAGGTGGTAGTCCCCTACATACATGTCACATTGCACGTGTTCGTAGTACACACGTTTGTCACGCCCACTCCTGTGATTACCATATTGCCACTGTGGTGTGGATATCCTTCTACGTGGCCACACTTATCTGCACTGGGTGTGGAGCTGGTACATAGGCACCCATTGTACCTCTGAACACCAGACTTCTACACACATTCAAGGGTACAACACCCCAATTAGGGTGTACCTTACACAACAGCTACAGCTTTACATACCACAACATTAACACGCCATGACGTTTATTGAGCTCCGACAGTTGAAGTATGCGGCTGAACTACGGACACCACGTCTGTACACATTTGCATACTACATACTCAGGGGTGACCTCTGCTGAACAGACAGGGCCCGTGTCCACAACAATATTAATGGATATACTCCACATACGCGACATAAGCAAAAGCCACTGTGAGCAACATGCTCATGGATATGTGCACACACGCAACGATGAGTGGGATGTGCTTGAGGGTTACATTCCCAAACCGGACACTCACCATGCTTTGGAACATGATTCCTATGTACATCACGCAGGGACACTCAGTAGCACTGCTCATGTGATACCTCACTTGATGGATGGGGGACACATGTACACCAAGGATCACTGCCGTGGCTGTACTGTGCAGAGGTACAGGTAACACATGGCTCTGCTGTTCACAGGACACTACCCTAGAGAGGTGCCACTGGTGTGAACACTGTAGTTGCTCTTACACATAGACTTGCCAGACTGCATACTACCCCACTATGAACCTGTGAAGCTATTACATGTCCTTTGTGCATAGTTACTTGGTAGCCCTTCCATCTATATTAGCTATCATGCTATTGCAATGTCCCATGACTACAAGCCATATGTATCCTGTTATTGCACATGCCAATAGACGATACCTTTGGTATGCATGATATGCCTGTTATGCTGTGTAGAATATCTGACATATCTACCTACAATACTATACATTACACATATTTTACATAGTATCCCATAATGCAAAGCATACTTGCACAGCGGGACCACCTTAGACATGTCATTGTCATTATATACCCATACACATGCCTACTGTGACAGTATATCAACATATACTATCCCCTGCTATGACACGTACTTGTTGGACATACCCTACCACTGACGGCGTGTTGTATGGAATTGTTCTGTTTAAAGCCCTCATTTAGCATCCCTTGTGGTGTCTGTGATGTGTACCTTGTGGCCCACTGCTGGACGCACAGTTTCTACATGCGTTAGTATGCTCAGCAAGACATCACTACATAAATACCTTTTCCCACTTTATGCATTGCAGACACTTTTAATTAATGCAATCCAGGCTATACATACAGTAAATATTTAATAAAAAACATGCTATACATAAACTTACATACCGAGTGTTCTACATACCTTGTTATCGTTCTGGACTTTCATCTCTATCTCTCTTACACTGTTTAAACAGTTATATAGTATGAGCATATGGTTTGAATGTCTGGCAAGTCATCCTTATATACGTCGATACCTGTAACATGTGGTTTCCTGCCGCCAATTGGTCTTCCTGAGTGACTAATTACTTGCACATCAGCTGTGCAGCTACTCCATTAGCTAATTACGTGGCAACAGTGGGGTATAATTGAATTCTCCACTTGGGCATTGCCCATTTGCCTTACCTTCGGGCAGACGGCCTGTATTGTGTTTTGTTGTGTGTAATTGCAACTGTATGTGTAGAGACAAGTATACTTTGGATTCATGTCCCCCGTGGATTGTGTGTGATGGCTAGAGTATGTGATTCAACATGTGGGTGTACTTGTCATCCCATCCATCTGATAACGGACTATTGCAAACAAAAACTGTAACATCGCCGTTTGTTCCATTATACAATGGCTACAATTTTGCATGGCGCCTTTAATTGTGTCTCTCACAAGGTATGTTGATGGTTCTGCAGATGTAATTGACTGACTGGATGTTTGTGCTGTAATTACAGTCTGTATTGCTATAGTTTCTAGTGTGGGGGATGTCAGTGGGTTTACATAGCATATACAGGTTTGTGGGGCTTGCATTTGTACATATTACAGGTATATATGTGTGTGGGACCCTTCCCTAATTAAAGAGCTATCAGTTAGTAAACTTATGTTACGGGATTTTACATTGGGCCGGTTTTAATTGGTTTCTATATAGTATGCAGGTGAGGTTGATACTTCCATACCTCTGGAATTGCAGAGATATGTAAAGGGATATTTCTAAATGACAGCTATCCCGTGTATTTCTGTCCCAGATATTTGCAGTCATTGCAGTTGTGTTGGTGACAGAACCTCTTTGCCATGGGTTGCCACCTTTTCATATGGCCATTGTTGGACACTTGCGGGACACACAGATGTGTTTACTGGCCAACACATAGCACCAGTCGGTACACAGGATAGCACATACTTTTATCCTCATTACATACCTATTGTTGTGGGACTTTGGCTACTAATCATATTGCATGTAACATTTACGTTTCTTACATACAGGCATGACTATTTCATGCAACTATTACATAATATATGGGACATAATAATGTCATACAATCTCGGACATTTGCCCTTTGTAATGTTTTATGTCAGGACACACCTGCCCAGGGAGGGGCTGTCCCTCCTAATGTGGGACAGGTGGTAACCGTATGCCTATGGCTAGCTATACCCACACCTACCGTAATGATCTACCTCCGAGTTGCCACTAACAGACACACGATGCAGACACACACACACACACACACACACACACACACACACACACACACACACACACACACACACACACACACACACACACACACACACAGACACACACACATTGCAGTCACACAGAAATGCACATGGCACCCTCAACACACACATACACAGACTACTTCACTCACAAACACAGTTGAACACAGTACCTATGTGGACCGCAACACCGGCAGCAGTAACTATATGTCCCTTCATATCGTCATAGTAGTACTCGCGGTTCTATTGTTACGGTACTGTGTTCTTTCGTTCTTTCAGCCTCATGGTTACGCGTGTTGGTATGTTACACATTCCATAGTTGGCGGTATCCTATTTATTTGTACTTCCAAGGTGTTATGAATGTCGTTGACCTATCTATATATTTGCAGATATCGGTGAATCCATATATATCGACATATATCACTCTATCGCCCTTTCTATCTGTATTGTATATTTCCTGGACTCCGCACGTTTGTGTCTGTACCTGTCACATTACACACCTGCCATAGGTTAGGGTTACCAGCTGTCCCACTTTGCGAGGGACAGTCCCTCTTTGGGCAATTGTGTCCTGCAAAATATTTGTAAACATGGCAAATGTCCTGAGATTTTAGGACATACTTATTTCCTATAGTTTATGTAATAGTTGCATAAAACAGTTATTCTGTATCTGAACCACCTATATGTTATAGAAACAGAATAAGTAAGTAAACATTACAATTATCTAGGCAAAACAGTGAAGTTCTGATTTTCTTACTGGCTGGGTGTATGTGTCGGCCTGCTGACATCTGACGTATGTCCCACATTGGTCATTTGAAGAGGTGGCAACCCTACCATAGGTACATCTTGGCTAGCAATAGTGTTAGGTGATTGTATACATGATTGTGTGTTCTACTCCTGGCAGTTGTCATTTTACCCTGCAGAGCAGGCGCTATTAGTACAGGGGTGAATAATGCTGGTTTCGCCTGTTCTGGACATCATTGACTGTGATCTGCACGATATTCGGAGAAGCTTAGCCCTGTTTCGTGCATATCCATATAGTCATATTTAAACGTCACTTACCAGCAGTGGGCAATGCATATTCCCGCTAACATGTGCTAAACATGATCTGATGACCTGCATCCGACATGCATTACTCATGCCTTCGGGATTACGTTACATCCCTTGCAGGATGTGGGACCGGGAACATGCACGACGGTCACTGCATTTAACACTTGGACATCTGGGATTTGTACACGTGTTATGTCGTTTTGTATGTGGAGTATACTACGGATGTTACTCCATACTGCACTCACATGGGTAACTCAGTTGGTTTACATATTGATAAGTCCAGTTAATGGTATGTCCATGTGATGTTTACTGGATGTGCTCTGGCATTTGGTATATATCACAGTGAGCCACACACGATACTGTGCTACACCTTCAAATGACCGTAGGTGGAGCATGCTGGGGTGACGAATACCTGTCATGGGTACACCCCATGCCTTGACACAACATCCATGATTACATTATGTGGAGCCCCTCATTAACACACCAGGGAATCAGTGCGGAGTGTGTGCAGAACAGTGCTTACACACATGTGCTCCTGCGATTGCCTCTGCTCCACTAAGCAACAGTTGGTTATTTGATGTTGTGGCGACAGCGGACACTGTTTGCCCCATTTGGTGTGTGGCCTCTGACAATCGGGCGTGTACCTACTGATGTACCTGGGGACCTATACACACAGCACCAACATATGCTGATAGGCGCATGTACTGTTCAGGTGTTGACATTCCGTGTTCCAATAACACTGTACAATGTTTGTGGGCTGCCTATGTAGTATTAACACAGTGGGCCACCTATAACATTACAATTTACAGGTGGTCGTGTTTGTGTGCCATCCATTTTACTGTGTGTGCAGGTGGAGAGGTGTGTCAGTCTTTAGGGGCCTATACTGTCAGAGTATGTGCTATAAGTTCCCTCTTTGCCAAGGCGTAGGCATATTGGGCATGCCTCCATCTGCCTACTCGGGCTGGCACAGTGTGTCCGTGGTCTGAATCTCTCTGTACCTGTGATGGGCTTGGCAATTGCGGTGGGCTATGAGGGCCTTCACCATTTTGTCCCTGCTGCAGCTGTTTCCACAGGATCATATTATGTAGCATGGCACATGCTATGAAGATGTGGGCACACGTGCCTGGAGAGTACTGCAAGACTCCACCAGATGTGTCCAAGCACTGGAGCTGTGATTTCAGCATCCCGAACACATGCTCTATGATGATTCTGGTTTGTGCGTGTGCCTCATTATGGCGTTCTTGCATGGGTATGTGCTCATTTCTGATGGGAGTCATCATCCATGGCTCCAGTGCATAGCCAGCATCCCCCACAAGGTGGCCATGTGTGATGTACACCCTGACAAATACCTGATACAGCTGTGAGGCATGCCAGATATGGGAGTCATGGTAGCTTCCAGGGCTGCCAGCACACACATCCATGATAATGCCCTGGGCATTGCACATGACCTGGCAGTTGATGGAGTGGAATCCCTTGTGGTTTATGTAGCGCTTACTATGCTCACCGGGTGGTGACTTGATAAGTATGTGCGTGGAGTCTATCGCACCCAGTACCTCCGCATAGTATGCCACACAGTGGAAGTGAAGCATATTGCCAGCCAACTCCTCCTGAGTTCGGGGGAAGTATATATGCTCATTGGCTTGTGGTAACATGGCATCCAGGAAATGGTGTAGTACCCTGGATGCCGATGCCTGTGAGATCCCCGTTATATCTCCAGTTGGCCTTTGAAAGGTATCTGTGGCTAGTATTCGCAAGCTTACACATACCTTCGTGTCCACTGGGATGGGTTCCCCTCTGTTGTTTCTGGTTCTCAGGCATGGCCGGCACAGCTCCACTATTTGCTGTAAGATGTCCCTGTCCACCCTGTAATGCTCTACTATCTCCAGATCATGTAGCCCCTGGTAGGTTACCCTTGGTCTGAACACTCTTCTCCTCCTCCGGGGCCTGCGGTGGTTGTCGGCATCATCCTCCACAACACTGTCAGTCTCTAACACATGCTGATGAATCACAGCTATGGCAGCTCCCAACATGTACATTTTAAATGTTCCCCGTGTGTTTACACCTATGGTGCAATGTTTGGGAATGCACAGGTGTGTGTAGGGTGCTTTCACACTTTATACTATTGTGCCGTGAACACCGATGATGTCATAGGGTGTGTATGTATGATCGTAGCTACAGGGTACCTTATATGTTTTACTACCGGAACTACTATTGTGGTGCCTTTGGTGTTGAATTACATTTGTCTGCCGTGGATTACCTTTTGACCTTCCCTTTACATTTCTGCACATTCCACCTACCATTTTCTGTCATGCATCCAGCAGCCTGCTTTCATTTGTACTTTCCTAGTCCTGGCTTATCTTGCGTAATGTGTTCTATTGCCGGTCTACTGTCGGTTTGCTTTGCTCTGCTATGACAGATCTCATATCTTTGCAATCCAATGCCTCCCCTCCTTTCTTTGCAATCCAATGCCTCCCCTATCCTGTTTTGCAGGTTTCTGCGAGCAGACTTGTCAGCTGCCGTCGATTGGCCGCCGTGAGTTGATTGGTGTTAATTGCTTAGTAGTACTCCAATTACCCTACTTTGGCATTTCCTTCTTTTCTTCCCCTGCCCTTCCTGTTTGTGCTATTGTTCACGACGCGTGCATCCACTTACCGGGTTTCAGGCACGTGTTCATCCCCGTACACATGCACTTTTGGGCACCATATGTGCTCTCAGCTAAATGATTCTATACCTTCCTCCCCACCCCTGTCCTGCAGCTTTGCTTAGCAACAGCCAGGCCAGATTTGCATTGCTCCAATGTGCTTACTGCTATGGTGGCACACCCCTCTGCTGATGTCATGTATCTCCTCTGAGCCACTCCTCGGTGTTATAGTGCTGAGCCTTATGGTACATCCTTCATCTGGCGTGAAGTTTGCGATTCAGTATTGCCTGCCTCATTTGCATGGCATTGACTACTAATTCATAGTTACCATGCCAAACACTGTCGCAGGCCCTTAGCAACCCTTGCACCTTGGTTGTGGTGTATCATGCCTACCATTGCATATTATGGTGAAAACCTGATTTGTATTACATTGCGATTTTATGACATTTGTATATATTTTCTTTGTGTTCCTGTTTGCGCACACATGCCCTGCGGTTGTACTGTGCGTTACTGTGGACATGACATTAAATGTTTTTTAGGTGTTGTGCATCTTTTCGTATGCCATTGGCTGTGTATTTAGCCATTGGCATATGTTAACTTTGTAATACATGAGTCTGGTCCGCTTCCATAGTTCCGATGTTCTGTTTGGGAAAATGTAAACCGTGTTTTTTGGTTTACATTTCCGTGGGCTTACGCTACACCTGTACCACTTCATAAATTGCTATGTACCTTCATTTGCATGGTGCGGCACTGGGCATGGGGTGATTAGCATACCTAAGCCGAGGGCTGCACAGTTCTGGCATACGCCAGTAGTGCACATGGAAGTGGATTGTACCTGAATCGCTCTGAGGCCATATTTGGCGTTATACTGCCTATGCTACGCCTGCACCTGGCGCGAGCTTCATGAATCCCGGGGGCTGTTTTTTGAGGGTATCTTATTGGATGTTCAGTCAATGTTTAGTAATATGGATTGGAGAATTATATTTTTGAATTTCTTTACAAGAAGATGATTTACTAGGTTTTGTAATTGTCTGAAGAAGTGGTATTTTGTTGAAACGAAAGTGCTAATCTTTTTATTTTTTACATCAATTAATTTATGTGTGGTGTTTAGTCGCGGTGGTTGGAGTCTGGAATTTTTATCTTAATGTAGTATAGCACATGGGTCCTGAAGAAGGTTATTACATTACTCTATAGACATATCATGTGATTATGGTATACATACTACTGGCATCTGGAGAGAGTGACTGCATAAGTGTAGGATTTTTTTTTTTTAATAGCTATTCCACAAGAACTTGTAACAGCGCACTAGGGAGTTCAGAGAAGGTTATGGTTTATCTCTGCATTAAATAATTTAATTATTATACAAAGTACAAAAGTGTTGTGCATCTGCTGTGATACGGGCACACAGGCCAGTGACCATTAGGAAGGATGACTAGATATGTGTATAATTTTTTTTTTATTGTTGGAGTGTTGCTCTACATCAGCTTTCTAACAGGGTGATACATGATACACAGGGAGGACTGAAAAGAAGAATGAGGGAAGAGAGGGCAAAGGCACAGACAGCAGCAGCTCACCAAATGTATGGCTAAGAGACTGTGTGATTAGGAGCTATGTTCCCTGGTAAGTAGCTAAGACAGAAAGATAGGCATATTGCAATAAACAAACTCTGTACTGGTAAATCAGGTATGGTACACAGTGCATAACTCCAAAAGTGCTCTGTGGATGTGGAAAGTGTACCAAAATGATCACTAACAACCAACTTATAAAGTAAGTAGTGTGTGAGAAAAATGCTGTCAATCAAGTCCAGTAATATGAATATGCCCTTTTCAAACATTCTATTGTTTGTGACAATTTTAAGAAGCTTTATTTTAGATAAAGTTCCACTTAATGTAAAGGGGGGGGGGGTTGGAAACAGACTTTCTATGCGGTAAACTGCATTACCACATTTTGTTGAATAGTGATACTGCACCTGAGTTGAATATTTATATTGGATCAGTTCTCAGAAAACAACATAACATGTTGAACTAATAATTGACAGCTATTTCTTCCATCCAACTTCCCTTATAAGTTTGGCCTAGTAGTGGATGTTTTTATTCTTAAGGTCATATTCCCCTGAATGGAAGTGCTAAAAAATTGGTGTTCTCGATTCTGTGGTTATTTGGTGTCCTTTGCAGTTTTATGGTACACAGTGGATAGAGTGGAGGGGAAAAGACACTGAATAACTAATGCAGAGTGTGGATGAGCACATACTGGCTGTACATTATTGGGAACAAGTTATTGTAGGCTAATGACAGCTGCCTGATGTCATGAAAGGAGATGCTGCCAGCCCAGTTATCTGGAATGTTGTAAATAATTATATGTCATTTGTGAATATCAACATAATTTATATAGAAGTGTGACAAAGAGAGAGACTGCCAGCACAGCTGTCTGGAATTTTGTAAATGCTTATGTGTCATTTGTGAATGTCAACATGCTTCACGTAAATGCTTGTGTTATAACTGTATTAGAACTGTATGTTATGTGTATATCAAACTGCTGTCACAGAAGTGTGTACTGAAAAGGTATTTTACAAAGTACTGAGCTTAAAGATGTAACCACAGTTTACCCTACTGGATTAGAACAGAAAGCTTAATACAGATGTTTTTCTTTATTTATTTAAGACTGTCCTGCAATGTTGTTTTAAATATTTCCTGTGATTTTAAACTCTGATGTTATTGTGATTATATACGGAGTATTTTCTTGTTCTTTTATTATTTATTATTAAATATATTTAAACCTTTCATTGTGGCTGATATTTGTGAGACATATTTAAGTTCTAAGAGTACTTGAATATTTATTTGTTGACACTGTGTAGGCGACTCCTGAGAACCTTGCTCTTGGTCAAATTACCATTTGTTTTAACAGTAACATTGCACAGTAAGATTGGACACCCTTTGTTAAGGGCCTTAAAGTAGCTGATAAAGAGTTGGCTGGTGGCAGTGATAACTACCTTATTGTCTGGGCAGAAGGAGGCATAGCTAGTAAACCTGTGCCAGCCTTTCCCAGATTAGTGTGTCTGTGTAAAATCAAACCTCAAAGTGTGTGTGTATGTGTGTGTGTGTGTGTGTGTGTGTGTGTGTGTGTGTGTGTGTGTGTGTGTGTGTGTGTCAGCTACTTGGGCAGGGACATGAAGTACTGGTTGGACAGAGAGGGTGCTGGAAGTCTGGGCTTGACCACTCAGCTGAGATCTCAACTCTATAGCTGTGCCAGTGGGGAGTCTTATTGGGGATCTGGAGAAATAGGGAGAAAACACCCCCAGACTGATTGCAGTCTTTGTGCGCTCTTAAGGGAAATTGCACTTGATGCAAAGAGCTGCATCTGGAAATACTGTGTATGCATTTGTCATCATCCCAACGTACGTCCTCCACTATTGCTGTGGTGAAGATTGAGGCTCCTTGATTACTGGGCCAGTGGCAGGATGTCACATATATTGGTTGGCAATGGTGGAATAGCCACATATGTGGATTCAGTAGTGTGTATATTGAACTCCTGTAGCCTGTAAACGGTGGTCACTAAAGAAGGTGTTTGTACTCTCAATCAGCCACACATTGAGCATTCAGAGTTTCATATTACAATAGTTTTATTTTATTTTATTTTTTTTTTGTTAGCTTAGTTAGTCAGGGAGAGCAGGCAAGAATGTCAGCAGAAGGATATGGCAAGCTGAAAAGGACCCAGCTGGCTGAGATGTGCCAAGCCAAAGGACTGGTGCAGGCCAACTTGACTAAAGCAGAAATTATTGCAGCCTTGCTCACAGTTGCATCACAGACCAGCAAACAGGAGGACAACCAGAATGGCCTTGCGGATGTACAACTTTCAGAAAATGAACAGTTCAACCTTTCCACAGAGGACTTAAAAATCCATCTGGAGTTAAAGAGAATTGAACTGGAGGCCAAACAGTTGGAACTAGAATCAACAGAGAGACTGCAGCAGGAGAAGCAAATGGAATTAGAATTAGCAGAGAGGCTGAAATATCAGGAAGTTGAAGAAAATGAAAGGAAGAGGCAACATGAAAAGAAAAACATCCATCTGGAGTTAAAGAGACTTGAACTGGAGGCCAAACAGAACTAGAATCAGCAGAGAGACTGCAGCAGGAGAATCAAATGGAATTAGAATTAACAGAGAGGCTGAGATGTCTGGAAGTTGAAGATAATGAAAGGAAGAGGCAACATGAAAAGGAGATGCTGACTCATCGGCAGGGTCATGGAGGTAATGTGGAAGGGAATAACCGAACCCCAAAAGCAACAAAGGTCAGATGTCTTCCACAGTTTGCAGAGGGTGATAATTTTGTTAGTTTTATTCATATGTTTGAAAGGGTTTGTAAACAGTATAATGTTGGCCAAGGGCCCTGGGTATGATTCCTGACCCCCTCACTCCATGATAAAGCTGTAACTGCTATTTCTAAATTGTATGATACCGATTGCTTAAATTATAATACTGTTAAAAATTGTTTATTAGAGTGTTTTAAGTTAACACCTGAAACTTCTATAAAAAAGTTTCATGAGCATAGATGCAAGGCAGATGAAAGTGTGTGAATATATTGCTTAACTAAGCACTTATTTTCATAGGTGGGTGAGTGGGTGTCAGGTTACCACTTTTGAAGGGCTGATAGACCTTTTGGTGAGGGAACAAGCCCTTAGCACTTTGCCTGATGACATGAAAATTTGGTTAGTGGATGGAGAATGTAACACTGCAGATGAGTTGGGGAAAAAGGGAGACCAAAGAGGATAATGACGCATTTCTTGGCATTCAGTTTGAGGCCAAGCTTCAGGAACCAGTCATTAGTTTGGGTAAGGCCCTCTTGGAAGATGTTCACATCACTAGGGGAATTTAAGATAATGCCCAGCTTGCAGTCATCTGCAAACTTGGTCAGACACAGACCAATGGTTTTGGCTTGCACCTCAGACAATTATATACCAAACAGTAGAGGCACCAAGACAGATCATTGGGGTACACCACTCGTTACAGGTCTACTACTAGAAGTGGCTTCCCCTACTTTGACTGAGTGGGTTCTATCAGTGAGCCAGCTAGCTATCCATCTGGTAACATAGGGGTTGATGCCTAGCTGGGAGAGTTTATCTAATATGCTCGAGTGGGGAATAGTGTCAAAGGATTTGGCTAGATCAAGGTAGGTGATGTGCACTGTCTTCCCCTCATCCATGGCTATGGTGACTGTTTCAAAGAAGTTGACCAAGTTTAACAGACATGATCTCCCTTTGACAAAACCAAACTGTGTGGGGTCAAGCGTTTCGAGATTGCCAATGTCCTTGTTTGTAAGGTCCATCATAATGTGTTCCATGACCTTGCAGATCAGGCTAGTTAGGCTGATGAGCCTATACTTGCCTGGGTCAGTAGACACTCCACCTTTGTGTAGAGGGAAGACAGTGGCTGTCCTCCATTCAGCTAGGATGAAGCCAGTGCTCAGACTGGGTCTATATTACATCAACGAACATTTAAATGTTCGAATCTCTAAAGGTCGAACTTTAGAGATCAAACATTTAAATGTTCGAAAATGTAATAAAAACAAAGTAAACAAAATAAAGAAAACAAAAATTAAGAAAAGGGTTTTAGCAAGGAGGCAAGCCCCCCTGCACCCCCACACCCCTCGCTACTTAAATATACCAATTCTGAGATTGCACATCAGTGCACTACAGTGCGGAAATGGGAAATTTCCCCTTCACTACACTGTAGCGCGATCTTGGAGTTGGTATATTTAAGTAGGGGGGTGTGAGGGATGCAGGGGGGCTTGCCCCTCTGCCTACACCCTTTGGTTTATGTATTTATTACTTAGTTTTTTTTTTTATTTTTAAAGATTTTCGAACATGTAAATGTTCGATCTATAATGGTCGACCTTTACAGATTCGAACATTTACGTGTTCGTTGATCTAATATAGACCGCTCAGGCTTTGGTTGAATAGGGTATCTAATGGAGCTGAGAGATCATGCCTGAGTTCATGTAAGATACAGCCATGGATGTTATCGGGTCCCATGGAGACTGTATTTTTTGCCTTTGACAGGGCATTAAGGACCTGATCCCTAGTGATGAGGGAAAGGGGGCAGGTGCTGGGGATGTCCTGGTTTACTGATGGGGGGACATGGGGGTGAAGTGTTTACTGAACCTGTCTGCCAGCAGGTTGGCTATATCTATGGCATATGTGTGTCTGGTGTTATTGATCACCAGTTTAGAGCAGATTTGCATGTTACCTTTGAGACTGCGGACATATGTGAAGAGGGCCTTGTCATTGCCCTTAGTGGATGTGGCCAATTTGGACTCGAAGTTAGCCTTAAAGGATTTCACCAGTGACCTTATTTGCTTATTCAGACAAATCAGAGATTATTTCCAACATGAAACCTGCTCCTTCTTGGTCCTGGACAGCAAGTTTTTCCTTTTATTATAGAGTTTTTATATTGCTGCTGTCCACCAGACAGGATTACTCTTCCTTGAGGAAGATAATTTGGTCCTGTCAGATACTGTTGAGTGCATACAGCTATGTAGGTGCTCATACAGTTTTTTGGTATACGCTTGGACATTAGTGCTAGTTCCAACTGAAGAGATAGTGGTTGTGAAGCTGCAGACTTGAATTCAGGACTGGTGTGGCAGTTACTTCAGGGAGGGAGCTACCCTGTAGCAGTAAGACTGGACAGAGTGACTGTAATGGCAGAGGAGAGTAGTAGTACCCAAGCTGGCAGTGAGGCACTGCTGTCAGAGGGTACCAGACTTATTGTAGAAGGGGAGCTGGGAAGGGTTACCAAGAGAGAGAGTTGAGACAGGCTGAGCTCTCAGACCCTACATTGCAAGGCCTGAGGGTACCAGACTTATTGTAGAAGGGGAGCTGGGAAGGGTTACCAAGAGAGAGTTGAGACAGGCTGAGCTCTCAGACCCTACATTGCAAGGCCTGAGGGAGGTAGCCAGTGAGGCACCTGATTGTCAAGGAAAAGGGGAATCTGCATACTGGGACAAAGAGTTACTGTATAGAGAGTGGACCCCTGAGGGAAGGCTAGAGGGTGAGAGAATACAGCACTTGGTAGTGTCCAGTTCCTACCATCTGGCACGTCTAGCCATAGCTCATGACATTCCCTTTGCAGGTCATATGGGCATAAAGCATACCAAAAGACACATTATGCAAAACTTTTATTGGCCTGGGATTTCCAGAGATATAACAGGGTGCTGCAGGACCAAAAGGTAGGCAAAGCAGGAGACAAGGTCAAGGCTCCTTTGATGCTTATCAAAGCTTAATCTATATGTTTTTCTTTATTTATTTGAGACCGTCCCGCAATGTTGTTCATAGGTTCATAGGTAGGTACTAGGCTATCGGCCCTAGGGCCTATACAAGCCCAGCCAAAAAGGTACCCTGGCATTTGCCACCTAAGAAAATTATTTCCTGTGCCACAGAGGTGATCCCTGGGGTGAATTTCCTATTTCCCATCCAATCATCAAGATTTTTGTTGAAGAGTGCTAATGAAGAGCTTTGTTTGATATAGCTAGGTAGTCTATTCCAGATTATAGGAAGTCTCTGGGACAGGAATCTATCCCTCCGGCATGTTCTGTTCATTGTGGTGACAAGGTTTAGGTCTCTAGAGCATGTAGCTAGGAGAGATTGGGATTTCTTTAAGTGGATCATGTCCAACAGCTCTGGGTTTGACATAGCTTTGTATGTTAGGCAGAGATCACCTCTGAGTAGGCGATATGCGACGGAGTAAAGCTGGAGCTTTTTGAGACGGTCTGCGTAGGGCATCTTTTTGAGGCCAGTAATCCTCTTTTTAAATATTTCCTGTAATTTTGAACTCTGATGTTACTGTGATTATATACTGAGTATTTTCTTGTTCTTTTATTATTTATTATTAAATATATTTAAACCTTTCATTGTGGCTGATATTTGTGAAACATATTTAAGTTCTGAGAGAACTTGCATATTTATTTGGTGACAGTGTATAGGCCACTTCTGATAGCCTTGCTCTTGGTCAAACTACCATTTATATTAAAAGTATCATTACACAGTAAGACTGGACACTCTTTGTTAAGGGCCTTAACGTAGATAATAAAGAATTATCGGATGACAGTGATAACTACCTTATAGTCTGGGCAGAAGGGGGCATAGCTAGTAAACCTGTGCCAGCCTTTCCCAGTTATGTGTGTCTGTGTATAAATCAAACCTCAAAGTGTGTGTGTGTGTCAGCTACTTGAGCAGGGACACAAAGCACTGGTTGGACAGAGAGGGTGGTGGAGGTCTAGGATTGGCCACTCAGCTGAGATCTCAACTCTATAACTGTGCCAGTGGGGAGTCTTATTGGGGATCTGGAGAAAGAGGGAGAAACCAGCCCCAGACTGTCTGTGGTCTCTGTGTGCTCTTAATGGAAATTGCACTTGATGCAGAGATTGCATCTGGAAATATTGTGTGTGTATTTGTCATCTTCCCAATCTGCATCATCCACTGTTGCCAATGGTGAGGATTGAGGCTCCTTAATTGTTGGGCCAGTAGTGGGGCATCACACCTGTTACATCATACATAATTCCAGTGATGCTCTACTATGCCATTATGGGAATGTGACCTGTGATACTGTGGCCACTGCTGACACATGTTTAAGTGAGAGACATAGAGGGCATGCACATATGTTTTGCACTGCCCCTGACAATAGGGTTATACCCAAATCTACAGGTATATACATAACTCATGCCAATAAAATGGAATTGCATCAAGAAGTTATCTCAGGTAGAGACTGATGAACTAAGGCAGGTTCCCTATGAGAACAGCTGACAGATTCTCAGCAGAGACAAGACCAACGAGGCCTCCTGGGAGCACATGTGGGACATGAGCTGGTTGCAGATGTTAAAGCATTCAGTGGCCACAACAGATCAGACCAGCAAGTCTGTCACAGGACCATTGATATGATTCTATATGCAGCACAAAGGTTCACACCATTGCACAAGAGAGGATGGCCACAGCTGGGGTCTAGTATTACAGAACACCATCACTGGCATGGAGGAGTTCCTGGTAGCCCCATCTGAAAAGAATGAAAATATCCTGATATCTGGATAAAGCTTGGAACCTGGAGCTAAACTGGATGCAACATCTCATGTCTCTGCTGGGGATGCACCAGGTTTATATATCTTCATATCCATAACATGCTTTTGTGGATCACTGTCATGAGCTAAGGGATGCTTAGTGTAGCCATTACTCCTCTACAGACACTTCTGTGATGCAGGTATGTAGGCACATCATGTAAGGTATGTGGGGATGTCATATAAGGTATATAGGCATGTCACATAAGGGATGTAGGCATCCACTGTTACATCTTAAAAGGTAGATAAGTCAAGGTCACCAACTGCAACCTCCTTAACACCATCTACCAGGGGTGAGCCTGTTGCAGCCTAGTGTGCCTGCCCATGCAGATTGATCCTATGTAGCTATGCTGTCAAGTATATACCATAGCCAGATGGTCATTGTCTTGCAGTTTGCATTAGTTTTTGCAGCTAGGTATTTGTGTCCATGCCATACCTCAGACGGTAAACACCATGGCCAGGGATGTTCACAAGTTGTGTCATTCCCATCTGAGATCCCACAACATCTGTCACAAACACATACACATAGTCCAATCACATCTGCAGGATCTGTGTCCCAGTAGTCCTTACTAAGCAAATTTCCACTACATCTGGATGTTTACTTCCCTCAGGAAGTTCCATCCATCTCTGCCCAGTATACACTGCTGCCCCAGTCACTCAGCCGTGTTACTCATACCCTTTCTTATGTATTCTGTCATTCCCCCCAGTGTGCCCATCATTGACTTGTCACCATACCCCTCCTCATCTGTGCTTTTCTGCCTTGCCACATACTTCTCAAGAAACCTGGACAAAGTCTTAAATAATGGGGGGACACAGATTTTAAAAAGATTTTAAATGTTGCTCTTTTAAACTTACACAATTGCTAGAATAACAGGATTTATGATAACATGCATTTTATGAAGGATATAAAGTCTAAAACTCAACTGTATGTCATTACTTAGTGACTTCAGTCTTTAGTGATTTGCCTGAAAACCACAGATTTTGTAAAGAACAATCCACAAATATGAGGCACAAATCTGGACAATTGAGAGGTATGCCCTGTCCTCACTGCTGTGTTATAGGTTATGACTGATAAACAGCATGACCAGTCAATGCACAGTACCGTGCAGTCTGCATCTAGTATTGCCTGTATCAGTTTTAATCTTTAGAGTGTATAATCTGGGCCATAGATATGGACAAGATGCTACTTCTTTGCCAGTGCTGCAGTTTATTGCGCATAACTTTGCCTAGCATGATCTTCCTCTTAAGTCAGTTCTTCTGATGGCTCCTCAATCACCCCTCCCCCACCACTGGGTTCAGTCTGTTTGTTCTTCTGTGGGCAGTCTCCTGCTGTAGTTGCTGCAATATCTCCATATCATGCAGAACAGCACAGACAACATATGTTTTGCTGTTGGTCACCACAGGATACTGCATCATGCTACCTGACATATCTTTGCAGTGCAAGCAGACCTTCAACAATCTAAACACTTGCTTAATGATTTTAGGGGTCTTTGAGAATGTAGTATATTATATCTCAGCCAAGTTCTGCAGGTTCTATGTGGCTGTCATGAGCCATGGTTCCAGGGAATTTCTTCATTACCCACAAAATGTCCCTACAGAAATTCACTTTGCATAAATTGCTGGAATAGGTCAGATGTGTGCCAGATGTGAGAAGCATGGGAATTGCCTGGATGGTGCACAGACACATTGTACATAACACCATGTGCACTCCACACTACCTAGCTGATGATGGTGTTGGTGTAGAAACTTTTCTGGTTGATATTCTGATATCCATGTGGACCAGGTTGGGGATTGTTGGTGATATGAGTGCAGTCACTGACCCCCAAAACCTTAAGGAAATGGGATATGTCACATAAAGCATGTTCTGAGGTCTGTGGAAACCACATATGTTCCTCCATATGCTGCAACATTATAGGTTCATATGTTCATAGGTAGGTACTAGGCTATCGTCCCTAGGGCCTATGCAACCCTAGCAATAAAGATTCCCTGGCTTCAGCCACCCAAAAAAAATATTATATCAAGAAACTGGTGTAGTATTTGTGATCAGATGTCTGTGATAATGCTCATTGAATTTTCTGATGCCTGGTCAAATATTCCTGCAGTAAGGATAGTCAATGCTATGCAGACATTAGTTCTACAGAGATTAGTGTTCTATGTATCCTATGGGATTCCTTGTGAGGATGACAAAGGTCTATTTGCTCCAATATGGTATCTCTGTCCACACAGTATCATTCAAATACATCTGTGCCTGGAGATGATGATATATTAGGCACTGTCAGATTCATCTGCAATGTGGAGAGTATCAGTGTGCACTGTAGTGGACACTGGCTGTGTGACAGCCATTATTTGGAGAATACAGATGTACTCCTAACATCTTAGCACAGTCACTGTCTCTGTTCATCAAGAAATGACAGTGGTCAAACTCTCTGTAAGCCATGGCTTGTTGGTCAGTTTTGCACATTTTTGATTAACTCTTGATTTGCAGTCACAACTGGGATAATTTCTGTGTGTCACAATATGGACATTTCCATAATTGCTGACAGCACAGTTTCAATAGGATGCACAGTAATACCACTTATACTTCTGAATCATCCCCATTTGGTGGATTACTCCCACCATCCAATTTTAACTATCATGTTGTACAATTCATTTCTGAATCCCAGCCAATATATGTATACATGATATGAGAGAGAGAGAGTATGTGTGTGTGTGTGTGTGTGTGTGTGTGTGTGTGTGTGTGTGTGTGTGTGTGCATGTCTGTGTGTGGTGGTGGATATGAGTATGTGTAGGTGTGAGTGTGAGAGTGTATATTATCTACATATCTATCTATCAATCTATAAATATATATATATATATATATATATATATAGATATAGATACTGACACACACATGCACACATGCACACACACACACACACACACCTATATCTGTATATATATATATATATATATATATATATATATATATATATATATATATATATATATAAAATGTTGCACATCTTTCATGAAATTTTGAGATATCTTGTTTAAACATGCTACTGAACTCTTATTCACACGAAGCATGAGGTAAAGATGCACATTCTCCATTTTTCAAAACCTAATGTTAATCTCTGAAATATTAATTTTTTGTTATGTTGTTGCTGTTGTATGATTTGTGTACTATTTGTTATATATTTTTTACCTATAAAATATTGCTGGCAATTTGTATGTTACTGCTATTGTATGATTTATTTACCATATCATTTCTGTCTATGAATAATGGCCTGGCCATGGCTGAAAGTTGTCCTGGAACCAGTTCATTTATCTGCTTAACAAATGATAAATAAAATTTGTTTGTTTGTGTCTTTCGGCTTTTCCCGGTTGGGGGTCGCCACAGCGGAACTCCGGTCCGCTAATGATTGGCAGTAGAGTTTTACATGCTGGCTTGCCGGGCCTAACGCACAACGTTCAAGAAGACGCTCTAACTGAGAATCGAAGGGCAACGTCTAACTTTGAGGCGACAACGCTACCGCAGCACCACCACCAAATAAAAGGAAAGGAAAAAAATTACCCAGTGGCTACTGATAGCCATGTCAGAATCCTTTGCAAGATGCTTAGTGGTGGTGATAGAGGAGAACATTACATATTAGCATTTAAAGATGAACAGCAATATGTCTGCAAAATAGGTACACCTGCTATCATGGCATTTCACTGATTCATGTCTGTATAGATGCAAAATGATAGACATATTTATATACTCAAATTTCAGTACTGCTTCTGACATGATTAACTATGCAGAGCCTATAAACAAACTGACAAAAAATTATTTAAAAACTGCATCACTGCTTGTGTACAAAACAATGACTGGCCAATTGAACATGTCTTTTTATGTTTGACATATTTTGTCAAATTAAAAGGCAGAGGAACGTAATGAGCCCCAAGGATATGTCAAGGGGCTACAGCTTTTTTGATTTAAACTATGGACATTTGTCTGCTGTAGTATTTCTAATGTTAAGTATGACTGATGTTAAAATGATACAGGATTCACAGAACAGAATCATTGCATTATCAAATAGAAAGGGAATTCCTTGATGTATCATTAAGTTGTGTTTTTTTTTATACCACAGAGCTTACCTTCAGCTGACTCCAGTGACTCTGTGATCACCAGGTCTGCCTTTCTCTTATCATTTTTGGAATTACTTCAAATAGGATTAGGGCCATAGAGGTGATCAAAGCATCCTGGGACACCATCACACTGCTACCTTGGGAGTATTTTTACCTATTTGTTTCCCTGCCCCTGAACACAAACAGTAACCCAGTAGGTGGGATGTACAGTTTGTATCAGCAGTGGACTGCCCCTGAGTTCCAAAAGGGACTGATGTCAGTAAGATGCAACCCCTAGGCAGCAGTTTATGGTTGTTTTCCTGGCATGTTCCATAGAAATTGAGCCACTATGTGTATCCCAAGTATGCACCCCTCACTCCTTCCTCAATGATAGGCAGTCCCATTCTCCTCTGCTAGAGCCTGAGATGGCTGAGCTAGTAATCAAACCCAGGTCACCTGGGATGGAGTTGGGGCTTTATCTCTCTACACTACAAAACTGGCACATTCCTTTAAATATTAGAGAAATGTGCCTTTTTGTTCTGTGTAATTCATTATATATATGAGATTAGGAAGATGCTGTATCCAAGTGCTGGATCAGAAAATGATATACATCTCATTAGAGGCAAAATGTGGCATCATTTCATATGTATAAATTATGTAAAGATGCAACAAAAAAAGAGTGTTTGAAATGTGAAATGTTTCTTTCTAAGAGGCTTTGGTTCAGAATCTTCTCTTTATATCTTCAGTAAGAAACATATTAAATACTGATGTTCACTGTAGGATACATAGGAAAAGTATCATATTTTGTTGTTATGAAGTATTTATAGGAACATATTAAGATAATCAAGGCTATGGCTGATTTTCATTATAAAGCATGATGAGTTAACTGATAATTTTCCCTAAGGTACAAAATAATTAGAAAAAATCTCTTTCTGTTTCATAATGCCCATCAAGACTTAACTCTGTATAACTGCCTCAATTTAAAGTTTATTAAAGCAGGATAATGATTAAAAAATGTTTTTTCTTTGTTGCAACACATTGCAATGCATTAGTGACTGGTATCTGGCAAAGTATTGCTGTAATAGTAGGACTGTGAGCTAACAGAACAAACATCACTCTGCCATAATGGAAACAACTATGCTGCAGTCTTCGACAATTTTGATACATGAATCTGTAAGAAAAAACTGTGTCTGGAATTTAGTTTAGTTTGAGCAGGTATGTAGGTAAAATGATTTTTTTTTTCATTCACCTATTCATATGAATTTCAATGCAACTTTTAGCAATGTAATGTGTAAAACACATTTTTTTCACTTACCTTTCTCCCCAACAATGTACTACAAATCTTCACTGTTTAGACTCATGAAAGTCTTTGAATTAAATTAAATGGTTTACCACTTTTCTGTGCAGCTCAGCCTTATAGTTTTGCAGCAGCAAACATAGTACCACTTCACCTTTCACACTGGTGGCAGCTATGCATTGCTATAAAGCTATGTTGCAATGAGCATGTGTGGGGACATTTTCCACGTGCATTATCCTCGCTGCTCTGTGTGGTATTAAATTCATTCAGTGGGTCACTAGAATGTATGCCTTTGCTTCACTTGCTGATACTTTGCTCCTTATAAAGACACAGTGCATGAGGAAACAGTTTTTGTAGCTTTAATCACCTTTTTCTTATTTCTGCTCAGGTGGTTGGTCTATTGCTACAGGCTGATTTTTATTGTGCTTTGAGAATACCTAGGATGTATATGAAGTCATCTTGGTGTCTTGAGAATGAGATTCTCCTCCTAATCCCCTGAACCATAGGTTCATAGGTTCATAGGTTCATACTAGGCTATCTGCCCTAGGGCATTTATAAGCCTAGCCAGAGTGTGTGTGGCTTTCACCACCCCTTAGGATGAGAATACTATACCCATTAGTTTGCTGTGCCTCTGTCCAGCAGTGATACAGAGATGATTCCCTGGGTAAACCTACGATCTCCCATCCACTCGTCAAGATTTCTCTTGAACAGAGTCAGTGAGGGGCTCTGCCTCACATGGACTGGGATTCTGTTCCATAGTGTAGGGAGTCTCTGGGTGATGAATCTGTCCCTCCAGCACATCCTATTTATATCCATGTTGAGGTTTAAGTCTCTTGCTCTCGTGGCTCTGGTGGATTTGGATTTTTTGAGGTGGAGCATGTCCATTAATTCGGGTTGGACATGGCCTTGTATGTCAGGCACAGATCACCTCTGAGCAGACGGTATGCGACTGAATAGAGCTGGAGTTTCTTCAGTCGGGCACCGTATGACATATGTTTGAGCCCCTTTATCCTTTTGGTGAGGAACTTTTGGGGTCTTTCCAACTGCTGCAGGTGTCGGGTAAGGTACATTCGAATGGGGCGTTGTACTCAATCATTGGTCTGATAAGTGAAGAGTACAGGGGTACAATGACCTCTCCTGATCTGGATGTGAATCCCTTCATGATCAGGTGGGCAATGTAGAAGGTCTTCCTAACCACTTTGGCAATGTGAGTGTCAAAGAGAGGTTACTGTCAACTTGGGTCCCCAGGTCCCTGATAACTTCTTCCGTGTTTAATGGATTACCACCTATGTGGTAATTAGGGGTTACCTTGTTTTTCCCAAAGGGTATGACTATACATTTTTGGCATTTAGCTTAAGGCCATGGCTCTGGCACCAGTTATCCATTTCTATGAGACCTTTCTGGAGGATGTCTGTGTCTGATGGAGTGTCAATTATGGTGCCCAGTTTGCAGTCATCTGCAAATTTTGTCAGCCACAATCCCCCTATGTTTGCCTGCACTTCAGAAAAATAAATGCCGAACAAGAGGGGCCCAGGACTGAGCCCTGTGGGACACCACTCGTGACCGGCTTAGAGTCTGACATGGCACCAGCAACTCTAACCCTGTGTGTTCTGTCCTTGAGCCAGTTTGCAACCCATCTTGTGACATATGGGTTTACATCTAAGCTGGTGAGCTTTTCTATGATGACCGAGTGGGGTATTGTGTCGAATGCTTTTGCTAGGTCAACGTAGGCTGTGTGAACTGCCTTACCCTCATCAATGGCCTTAGTGACTGTTTCAAAAAAGTCGACCAAGTTCAAGAGGCAGGATCTGCCCTTGACAAAGCCAAATTGGGTAGGATCCAGTGTCTGTAGGTCCCCAATGTCTTTATTTATGAGTTCCATTATGATCCTCTCCATAGCTTTGCAGACAATGCTCGTCAAGCTTATGGGGCGGTAATTTCCAGGGTCCGTAGAAGCACCGCCTTTGTGGAGTGGGACCACAGTTGCCGTACGCCATTCTTTGGGTACGTATCCTGTAGTAAGGCTAAGATTAAACAGCAGCCTTATGTGTGGGTTTAGTTCCTCATTGAGTTCGTGTAGCACACAACCGGGGACACCGTCCGGTCCCATTGATGCTGTGTTTTTTGCTTTAGAGAGAGCAGCTCTCACCTGGGCATCTGAGATGTTTGGGAGGCTAGACTCTGGTGGGATAGATATTTCTCCTTTTGGGGCTGAGGGAGGGGAGAAATTTGCACTGAACCTGTCTGGCAGTATGTTGGCAATGTCTGTGGGTTCAGTGATTTTTTTATCATTTTGGACTAATTCTGAGCATATCTGGGAGTTTCCACCCAGGTTTCTAAGATAGCTAAAGAAGGCTTTATGATTGTCTTTTGTGTCATTAGCGATTTTTCTCTCAAAGTTGGCCTTGGATGATTTTATGAGTGATCGTAGTTTTTTGCTAGTATTGATCAGAGATGCCTTCCCATTTAGGGATTTTGCTCTGTCATGTAGTAGCTTTCTCCTCTTGTTGTAGAGTTTGTTTATGGCTGGAGTCCACCAGACTGGGTGCCTGCCTTTGGTGGAAAAGGTCTTGATTTTATTAGGGATTGCTTGATCCATACATTCCTGGAGGTGCTCGTAGAAGGCATTTGTAAGGGTTTCAGCAGCGTGGGTTGTGGTTTCCACTGGCTCGGGGGCCTTGAAGGATACCACTCCAGTCTTAAGAAGTGTGAAGTTTGCTTTTGAGAAGTTCTTCACTGTGGTCTTTTTTGCTGGGGTGGGGGCGGGATGTGGATCTCCAGTGACATTAATTTGTGGTCTGATCTCACCAATGAGGGATATACTTCCGGTGTGGAGCATTTTGTCCCCATGTTTGTGATGATCAGGTCTAGTATATTTTCTCCTCTTGTGGGAATGGTGACTAGTTGTTCCATAGCATTTGAGTTTATGAACTCAAGGAACCTTTGGGCTAGGGTGTTGGGGCTTGAGTAATGTTCTCAGTCTATGTTTGGGTAGTTGAAGTCACCCAATATGATGGTGTTTGAAGAGACATTTATACTCTCCAGTGTCTTCAGGAAGGCTGTGTGGGTTTCCTGAGTTTGAGAGGGTGGTCTGTAGCATGTTACAAACTGTAGGGCAGTTTTACCTATGGTTAATTGCACCTGGATGGTCTCCAATGCTTTGTGCGTTGCCACTAACCTGGAGGTGTGGGTATCCTTTATGAATATGGATACTCCCCCTCCTTTTGTAGTTCAGTCCGGATTTTGGGGCCGGAACGCATGATATGAGGTATAACCTGATAGTGCTGGGGTGCTCTCAGGAGCCTTGAACCAGGTTTCAGTCACAGCACAAACATCGATGTTCTCCATACTGAGGAGGGCTTTGAGGGCGTGCATCTTGAGGTTTAGACTTCTGGCATTGAGCAGTATTACCCTTAGTTTTTCTACATTTTTGTTTTCTAGGGTGGTAGGTTTATCATTTGAGCCTTGCCTAAAAAAGGCACTATGGGGGTGGCAAGAGCCTTTGCCAATATCCGGAAGCCCAGGGGTGACAAGTGCAAGCCGTCCCTTGCGAAGCAGCATGGCTTGTCAAGCATGTCATCCCAGGCAGACAGACATTGGATCCCCTTAGAATGACACAAGTAATTAAGCCAATTATTAAAGCTGATCATTTTGTCTCTGTATTGTGGCATCATTCTTGGTGAGGGTAGGATACTGCTCAGGGTCAGGGTCATACCGGCCTGGGCTACATAATCTGAGAGCTCCTCTATGTCTCTTTTCATGTAGTCCAGGGAGGTACGTCTCAGGTCATTCACACCGGCATGGACAATGACTGAGTCATACTTGTACTTGCTGTGGAGTGACCTGAGTGCTTGTGTTATGTGGCGGATTCTAGCGCCTGACAGGCAGCTAACTGTGATCTTTTCCTTGTTCAGTCTGGTGAGTGGGACGTCAGTGTGTCTGACTATGGAGTCACCTATAACAAGTGTGTCTGGCATTGTGTTTGGCCTTAAGGGCTGTGACTGTTTAGCACACTGACTTTGAGAACTATGTGTTGCATGTCTTATGTCTTGAGGTGGCAGTTGCTTGGGTGTCTGCTTTGGAGGCCTCTGTAGTTTTGGTAGATTTTTGATCAGTGCCTCTGAGTATGTCTTTGTGTGTTTATGTGTTTGTTTTGCAGTTGTGATAGTTCTATGTGAAACTGGGTTTGTGGTGTGCGTGGTTTCCTTCTCCTCCTGTCTGGTTTTGCCAGTCCTGAGTTGAGAGAGCTCAGCCTCCAGTTTGGCTATATAGTTGCATCTCTCACATGTATTTGTGTTTTGTGGGAGAAGGAGTGGGTTGTCTGTGTACATGAGGCAATTGTAACATTGCCTCAAGATGCCCAGATTCACCAGCTGAACAGGAGAGGACGCTAGTGATTCCATGAAAACTCTTTGTGGCATATGTCCACACCTGGGGTGTCTTCTGCATGGAGCATGAACATCCTCCCTGTGTCTGCCGGGTGATATTGTTGCCTCTTACATTCCACAGTCATGCACTTGTGTTCCTACAATTATCATGTGGCCATATATGTATATATGTGTGTGTGTGTGTGTGTGTGTGTGTGTGTGTGTGTGTGTGTGTGTGTGTGTGTGTGTGTGTGTGTGTGTGTGTGTGTGTGTGTGTGTGTCAGTATTTGAGTCACCACTGCTGACAGACTGCAGTCTTGCATCCAGGAACTGTTCTGCCTGTCAGCTCACATGGGCATCTACTTGACATAACATTTTGTTTTGGCAAGATGTGACAGACTTTTGCACACTGAAGCTGCCAGTTGCCACTGTAGCATGTAGCTGAGTGTGAGTTTGATAAGTGCAGCAGCTGTGGGGAGGGAAAAGAAGCAGGTTGGATTTTTAGCGATTGGGTTTAGGGGCCCACTGTGTGGATTTAGGCTTTGGGTTATAAACGATGCCGTTAATATTAGGTTTAGGCTGCAATCAGGGAATTGAAATTTAGAGAGTTATAGAGAAAGTTAGGTTCAGAGAACAGGAAGGAAATTTAGTGTTAAGAAGTGATCAAATTAAATAACGATTAGGATTATGGAGTGATCTGGGAATTTATGTTTAAAGAGTGAGGGGAATTTAGTTTAGTTATCAAGAGTGATGTTTAGATTTAGGGTTTTTGTATGAGATTTCATGTTTGGGTTAGTGACTAGATGGGAATTTTAGGATTAGCGTTAGGGTTGTGGGAGACTATGTAGTTTACTAGGATTGAGTTGTTGGAGGGCTATGTAATTTTCTAGAATAGGGCTAAGGGCTACTGGGAGGTACACCACTTGCCATTTCAAGCAAGTTGCAATGAGCAAGTCAGTTGTGAGCTAACAGCATGCAAAAAATGTAGTACACCTTGTATGCATCAGTGTTTCCCTCACCTTGAACCCATTGAAGGCTAGCATAGACTCTGGTTCCCTCATGACTCTAAATTTGATTAAACTGGTTCTCAGGAAATGAATTAATGAATGTCAGAGAACACGATGCAATGCTATTAAAGGTGGCAATACCTACAGTATTGTTATTCCCAGTACCTAGACAAGCGGGGAGCACAAGTGAAGGAGGAGCTTGCACAGATAATTGTTGGGTATTATCACCTGGGCCATGCTGTATAGTAGATCATTCTAAACATCAGTATTCTACCTGTTGAAGTTTGAACCTGATGCTGTAACAGGTAAAAAAGGATTTTGCTTCAAAATAATCTCTGTTGAAATACTAAGCGTAGCCATAGCTGGCTTATATAGTGCCTAGTGCATTTCCTCATTGTGGTCCACTTCAAGTGTAGGAAGTCGAGGAAAAAAAAAGGCTCCTTTCCTATGTCCTGATCTGGGTATGTTTCTATTGAATTGAATGGTAATTTAAAAAAAATATTTTAAAACTGCTATAATGTACATAAAAGTTGTAATCTCCATTCATCATATGTCATAAAATGCAATGATATTTAAAAATAATTTATATAAACAATAAAAGAACAAAATAATGAAAATAAAATAAAGCTTGCTACCCCCCCCCCCACCACCACACACACACACACACACACACACACACACACACACATAACTCATCTAATACTTTGTTCAGGAGCACTTCAAATAATACTTTTAGCATTTTACAGTATAGAACAGAATAATAATGGTCCAGATCACATTCTTACTATTAGCATAAAGAGCTGGCAACTTGAATAGCACAATCATTTTGCAATGTATGCATAATAAATCATCTGACACTGTAAATATACTGACATATAAACGATAATTCAAATTCCATATAAAACGTAATAGAGAAAGTGCTCTTCAAATATAGTAGCCTACAAAGGTCACTTCAATTTGCACATGAATTATACAGTAAAAAATAGCAGTTCAAGATGTACCTTTAAATAAGAGGGCTTGCAAATGCCAGTGCAATTTGCACATAAATTATGCAGAACAAAATAATTCACATTGCACTTTAAATGTAGCAGTTTGTAAGTGTTCAAAGTACACAAGAAATTCTATAATGAATGTACTGCAGCTCAACAACTTTATATCAAATAGGTTACTATATACAAAACATCTGTTATAGAAATACATTAAAAATGAATAACGATATTAACAACCATTACATATATATATATAGCATTCCTAGACTGTCTTTTCATTAATGATATGGCACATCCTGTTTTTACAATTATTTACATATAGCATTCCTAGTCTCTTCATTAGGGATGTGGCACTTCCTACATTCATCTTTATAAAGAGAAGGTCCATTGGTACTATTGCCTGCTAACTCTCTTCATAAGTTTTCAAGTTCATAGTGAGAGTATGACACTGTTCTAAAATCTGTGTTTTCTATAAATGAATGTCCACTCATAAAAGCATCACATTTTAAATTAGGTATGGCTACCTATTGAAATATTACCATTTGTAACATTGAATGATGACAAAAAAGACTGAAAATCCAGGAGAAGAGCGAATCTCAAACATTGCTTTAAAACTTTAAACTTTTTTTTTTGCACTCCCTGATGTGGGGGTCAAACCTTATATATATTACTTAATATATACCAGCTATGAGATCACTATAGCTCAGAGAAAAGGGAATATTCGGGAAAATGGCAATCTTGGACATAATATATGTAAGTCCATTTTTTTTGGCCATTTGGTCTCCACGTTTCAGGACTTGATCTAGAGGATCCTGATATTTCAAATACAGTACTTTGAGGAATGAAAAATATTTTCATCTGTTTAATGTCTAGACAGATTCAGAATCAAAGAATAGGATGGGGTACAAACTGGACCCACTACTTTCTATTACTAACACTGATTATTTATCATAGTTATTGACTGTAGGTATTATTAGAAGTAGTCTATAATTGCAAGGAAAACATGGCTATAACCCTACAATTACATAAAGCATTATTAGTTAAAGTTTTGCCATTACCACTCTAATTTACTACTATTATATGGTTGTTTTCTTGATTCTTGATGAGCACTGCATAATCTTTAAATTCAGAGGTCATATTTTAAATGATTCACGAATATTTATATTGGTTTGTACAGAAGCAAAATACAGGATTGTACTCACAATGTATATTATTTTGAGTTTATACAATTTTGTAAATAATTTCAAATCACTGGAAATAATTCTGTGAAGCAATAACTCATTACTTCTAAATGATATTGATCTAATTTGAGTGACATTGAGTTTAAAGATAAGGCTGTCTATTACATATGCTCCCAGTCCTTAAACATGATGATGATTTTAATATTAGAGTCATCTGTCATTCTAGATTCTGGCCATGGTACATAACCCCAGATATTAGTGCATTTAAATATGGACAGTATTTTAACACCATATAACAGCAGCATCAAATATTTTTTTATAAACTCTTGTAATTAATGACATTGGTTATAGTAATGAGCTAACAGTCAGCTTACTGATACAAGACATTAAATATTGGCAAATAATTCAGCTCCATGGAGTAGAGTGATAGAGCCCTAAATACAGCTCAGGCGTCCTGGGTTTGATAAAGTGGCATGAGTGCTGGAAAAGCAAGCCATTAATGGGTGAGAAATCATGAGGCTTATGTTCACTTGCCTGTCTTTGTGAGGGGTGGGAGATGATGATGTTTGACTGAAGAATGACAATGGAGTTAATTTGCAACAGGATGGCTAGGATCACGGAATTACACCACCATGGAAACCTGAAGATACCCTATTTTCACCCAAAAGCAGAATCTTTCCTAAGCCACGTCTATCACATAAGAAAGATGAGGCCGAACATAAAGAGAAAAAAATCTCAAAGCACAGCACTACTGACACTGAGAGCTCTATCTCCTGTATGTCTCCAACCCTCCTGTAAAGCAAAAAATGACCTGCAGTGGCAGCTGGCTAGGCTTAAAATGGCCTGCAATGGCAGCTAGTTTAGTATTACCTAGGAACCCATATTTATATCTGTCTATCTTATCTCTCTATCTTGTTGACTACTCACATACTCATATAGCTGATTAACGCAACATCTGAAAAAGTAAGAGACTAACTAATAGAAAAGGCACATCTAGCATTGCCTTGTGGTTCAGAGAGCACTAACAAACATTACACTTTGAAATCCATGTACCCATCACAAAACTAGTACTAGCAAAAAAGTAGTGCACTGAAAGAATAATATCTATAACATAGCAAGTGTTGTATTGCATAATATTAACATAACTATATTTACATAGGGAACTCAACCTCCATATCTCACAATGTGACTCGTTGTATCCCCACCTGATATATTCTAGTTCTAGGGAGTGAATGCCCACAGCAGTAGTGCATCTATATATCTACATCTATATATATATCTATATCTATATCTATATCAATATATCTATATATTTGGGTTACATTTTATGAAAGCAGATTTTGGTAAAACACAAGACACTTAAAATTCTGGATGGTTAAAACATTTTTTTCTCAAAATATTGTTTAATTCTATGGGGTGCTGCCTAGGGAGAGCCATGGAACACAGTTATTGAATCAGTGTAGGGAGTATGGTGCTAACTGTGTCCACAGATGAGTAACACACCCCCTGCACTGTCCAAGTATATTGTAGCAATGTAATTTACTTTTTTTTATTTCTTTAAAAAGCATGCTTGTGTGGCGTGGCATGGAGCACAGCAGTGCTAAGCTGTGCTGACACCTACCAGACATATAAAAATAGAAACTGGATATATTTATTTATGTAAAGGTCAAGTTTAAGTGTAGCTGAGCAGGTTTGTGCTGTGCGGCGCGGTGCTCAGCACTGTTTAAAGGTAGCTCAGAGGTATATGTAAAGGTATAGCAAAAATCCACATATCCACATACACATCCAAATGGGTAGAGTTACAGCTTCATGTACAGTAAGTGCAGGGTTTAAATATATGGAAGGGCGAGTAAGCATTTTTGTTCGAAATACAAATTATGCAAATTACTTATAAATACTGGTCTGCTGCACTCAGCTAAACTCTGCTAAGACCTGCTAAGCCCTACTAAACACTTCATAAACCCAATAATGTCTGAAAATGTTTATGCACTGCTCGACTCTGCTTATCTGGTTTGTGCAGTGCTAAGCAACATGCCTTATTTTTAAATGTTGTCCAATGGTGTGTAAGGGTGTGAAAACAGGCTATATTAAGCCCAATAGGTATGTATACAGCATAATCCATTGGAGTTTTGCCTCTAAAGGACATTATGGCAGGTGTTGGTGAGGGTTCTCACCTTTGAGTACAGTGTTGGGGCATTCTGGAATACAGGGTCATGGTCGGACTCCTTGTAAAAAAACATGAAGGCCGGCTTCTGCAGGGAGGTTACCAGGGCTCAGAGTGCAAGGCGGAGTCCCAAGACAGGCTGGCATGGGATCTCTCCAGTGCAACTAGTATCCCCCACACAGGTGAACAGTGTTGTCACCACTATGATGTCCTGAAGAGACATAAGGGGGATCTCTTGGACAGCTGGGTCCAAGACTTTTGGGCAGGGGATGTCCCACATGTAAGGACTTTCACCTCTGCACCATCAACATCTAATCTGAATGTCTGCTAAACTGGTATGCATAATGTTGTTCTTCTCTCCCAAAAGCTGCAGAGGAGAGGGCTCACAACATCGGGGAGCATGCCAGGGGCTTGGACAGGTTGTGCCATGACTGTGGTGAGTACAGATGTATTTTGCTATCTATAGTCAAATAAGCAAGAAAGAGTAAAGCATTAACTGTGATTAGGTATATACAGTAAAGATTGTATTGCAATGAATGTGGACTTATAACTGTACTGCAATAAGTGCATACTGCCAAGTGCAGTGCTATAAGCAGGGAAGACTAAATCATTAACCATAATAAAGTATATGCAATAATGTTTGTAGTGCAATAACTGTGGAATTACAGCTGTATTGCAGCACCTGCATAATTACAACTGTTGTGCAATAAAAACTTGAAACTATACCAATAACTGCATGAAGATATCTCTGATAAAGTCTGATGTGCAATAAGTGTAGATTCAGAGCTGTTGTTTTAAGAAATGAATTATGACAACTGTTCTGCAACAACACATGAACCAATAGCAATAACACCAAAGTAAATTGTGTACATCAGGATTGTCTTGTTTTCACCATTGCATGTCATCTATATGCATTCAGGCTGTGAGGTATGGTGCTGCAGTCAGGTACAAGAGTGTAATAGTTGTAGCCTGCAAAGAATAACCCATGATCAGATATTGTTTGTTGACTTCACAGATATTTCAACACATTAACAATAAATTGTATATACCTGCATTCTACTTAGTAATGTATAGGTTACCTAGTATCTCTGTCATACTTGAATTTCATGCATGTGTGTTCAGCTGTCACTGCAGTCTAGTATAAAACTGTACTATGATTACCAGGTCATATATTGGTTCCAGGTAAGCTCTAGGGAATATCAGTCAGTAGTTAGCAGTGCCTCAGTAGCTCAGTTTGCTAAATGCTCTGTATGAAGTACATTTTGCCACACACAGACCAGGGTTTGAATCCAGTGTTATTTAGCACTAAATATTACAGTATCTGTCATGTAATGTTTACAGATTCTCTCTCCACAGAAACTACAGGTAAATGGGTGAGGTAGCCCATATCACGAGTAAATAATTGTGTGTTTAGATGTCACAGACTGTTAAAATCATTACCAGAAATGTGAAATTACAGCATAAAATAAAAGAAATAAGTATAATAATAATAATAATAAAATAAAATAAAGAAATAAAATGTATAATCTTTGGTATGGCTGTATGCCCTGAGTGTTAAAGGTTGCTGCAGTCAATTAATACATTTGATGCATGTCTCTCAAGTGTTACACTGTCACATAATGTAATTACTAGTGCATAATCCCTCTGTCACAGATTTATCATCGACATGATTATGTAAATAGCAAAGTATCACTACATCAGCCCTCAGTGCATCTTGGTAGTTATACAGGTCCACCTGATGCGCAAGTGTTCTGTGTAGTTGAGTACCTGGAGTTTTTACTGCTTGTCTCATACTGTCCCATGTGGATAGCTTGTGAGGTATGTACATGCTACAGCAGCTCTAGGGCACTTTTACACATAAAGAAAGGACATATCTGTAGAGTTGATAGCAGTGCTGTTGTCAATAATAAAGCATATAATGGTATTAATGGACTGTAGTTCTCTCTCTCTCTCCCCAACCCTTATCTTCATATATTTATTATTGTTATTCATTGGTTATGATTTACTATTAATATATGTTGTTACAATAAACTTTATTTTGGGGCATGTGTTTTATTACTGTATATCTTGTTAAATTACCTATTCTGTTGGCTTTATGCCATAACTGTTACTGACATGTTAATATACTGACTGTTCTGTTATTTATTGTTGTGTTTCACATAATATGCACTGAAATGTAATGGGGTTATTTCCAATGTTCTGGCATGCTGTTATTACTAGCAATGGTTTTGTTCATAACTAACCTATACATATTGCTGTACCTCCATCACCACAGTACAACAGGGTAGACTGGTTCCTGTTGAAATGTCTACTCTATCTCAGCCAGCCATGGCACCTGGTCCTGGCACATTTGGGACCCAGGCCTGTGGTGCCCCTCTGCTGGCTCTGCACCACCTTTGGGTGGAACCACCTGTGAGGACAGGACCCAGACCACCCTGGGAGCAGTGGTGGAGGGGCAGTAGTCCCTTAAGATCAACTACCAGTGATGGTACGCAGGATCTTTCATAGGAGCTATAAATGTCTCCTGTGCCAGATTGAGGTTACACTGGAAAACCTGGTGGGGTTGGCTGGTCTTGGCACCCAGCCTCCAGCACAGTCACCTTCAGAGCAGTGAAGGAGCAGTGCTGACTGCCCATGGGCTGGGATGTCAGTCATGCTGCTGTTGTCTGGAGGAACATGCTTCTCGGATTCCACAACACCCTCCTCATGCAAGATGTTTACCTCCCTCATGTGTTACACACTGCCCCTGTCTGCTGTCTTGTCTGTCTGCAATTGCTTTCTGTCCTACCCAACTTACCTCCCCACACATACCTATATCCCTTCCCCAACATTCCACTCTCTCCTTATAAATAATAAAAAAAAAAAAAACAGGCATCTGTCGCAAAAAAAATATATTGCCCCATAAATACCTCTCCATGTTGCACATGTGTCCACTGGGCATAACTAATTTGGTCTAATTGGCTTGACAACATATTTATGTTATCCTCACCCCTATCTCTGGGATTTGAGGGTCCAAATCCATCCACAAAATCTGTCAAAATGCACATCTGTTGCTGTACAAGAAATGAAAAGCTATGGTTCTTTCCTACACCCTTCCTGCACATCTCTATCTGCCTTTCACTGTGTTTTTCCCCTGCTTGCCCTCATTTCACTACTGTTCTATCAGCCCCCATTTTCTTTTCTTTTTAATTTTTTAGACCTGGTTTGCTCAGAGCTAAGTGAAGTGCCACAATGCGGCACAACATGCTGCACCTCACAAATCCTCTTAAATGAATGCTAGAAGTATAAATCTCAAAATGCACTCCCTTGAGGCGCTCCTTACAATGGAGAACATTAATAACTGTGCAGTGATTGAGACCTGGCTCAAGGCTCCAGAGAGTACCCCTACATTACCAGGTTATAACTCATACCACACTTTTCAGCCATCTAACTTGGACCGGAACACCAAAGGTGGAGGTGTGTCTATATTCATTAAGGATATCCATACCTCCAGGCTAGTTGCTCAGCATAATGCATCCAAGGTTATCCATGTGCAACTAACTCTGGGAAAAACTGCAATTCAATTTGTACCTTGCTACAGATCCCCCACCATGCCCCAGGATTCCCACTCCTCTTTTCTTGATATACTGGAAAATATTAGGATTTAACCAAACACCCTAATAATGGACAATTTCAACTACCCCACCATTAACTGGGAAAACTACTCATGTACCAACTCCTTCACTCAATGCTTTCTGGAATTCATAAATTCCAATTGCCTGGATCAACTTATCCACACCCCCACCAGGGGCAACAATATCCTAGACCGAGTCATTACCAACATGAGTGACCGGTGTTCCACACCTGAAGTCAACTCCTCATTGGTCAGATCCGACCATAAACTAATCACCCTAGATATCCACATCCTGCCCCACCCCCCCATTAAGAAAACCATGGTAAAAAATGTCTCCAAATTCCAACTTCATGCTTCTTAAGACAGAAGTGGAGAACTTCATGGCACCCAGGCAGATGGACAATACAGTTACAACTGCTGAATCCTACACAAATGCACTCTATAAGCACTTACACGAGTGCATGGATCATGCTATCCCAAACAGAACCAAGACAATATCTTCCAAAAAAAGGAAGCCAATCTGGTGGTCCCCTGCCATAAACAAACTCTACAACAGATGGAAGAAACTGTTGCAAAAGAGAGTAAAATCCCATGAGTGGAGGAGTTCCCTGGTCAGCCTCAGTAAGAAGCTGAGATCCCTTATAAGATCCTCCAAAGCTAGCTATGAAAATAAAATCACCACTGATTCTAGGGGCAACCACAAAGCATTCTATAGCTATGTCAAGAATATCAATGTCAACACCCAGATCTGCTCTGACTTAGGGCACAACGGCATGAAAATTACAGAACCAACTGATATTGCCAACATCCTGGCAGATAGGTTCAGTGCTAACTTTACCCCCCTCTCACCCCCTAAATGGCCCATATCTATAAAGAAAGAATGCAGAGTCTCTGTAATCACATCTATGCAGGTAAAAGCTGCACTCTCTAAAACCAAAAACACAAGCATCCATGGGACCTGACAACATCCCAGGCTGCGTTTTACATGACCTTCAGAACGAACTGGCTCCCCACCTAAGCACCATGTTCAATCATAATCGCACGTCAGGCTTTGTGCCCACTGAATGGCGCACAGAAACAGTTATCCCACTCCACAAAGGGGGAGCAACCACTGACTCTGGGAACTATTGCCCTATTAGCCTGATGAGCCTGGTCTGTAAGGCCATCATGGAACTCATAAACAAAGACATTGGTAAACTGCAAACTCTGGACCCCACCCATTTCAGGTTTGTGAAAGGCAGATCATGCCTACAGAACCTGATCAACTTTTTTGAGACAGTCACCAAAGCAGTAGATGAGGGTAAGGTGGTTCACACAGCCTATCTTGACCTCGCCAAGGCTTTCAACTCCATCCCCCATTCTGGAATTATAGCTAAACTCACTAAACTAGGTATAAATCCCTATGTCACAAGATGGGTTACCAAATGACTCACTGACAGAACCCACACTGTAAAAGTTGCAGACTCCAAATCTGACTTCAAACCAGTGACAAGTGATGTACCACAGGGTTCGATCCTGGGACCTCTCCTGTTTGGTATCTACTTCTCTGAAGTACAAGTTAACACAGAAGGCTTTTGGCTAATGAAGTTCACAGGTGACTGCAAACTAGGAGCCATAGTTTAGTCCTCAAATGATGTGGACATCCTACAGAAGGGTTTCACTGAGACAGATGCCTGGTGTCAGAGCCAAAGCTTTAAGCTCAATGCTAAAAGGTGCATTGTCATCCCCTTTGATAAAAATTCTGTACCCATGAACTACCACATAGGCGGCAGTCTACTTAATAATGAATGTGTGATAAGAGACCTTGGGACCCAGGTGTACGTAATCTCTCCTTTGATAATCACATTGCCACAGTAGTCAGGAAATCCTTCTATGTGGTGCACCTCATCACAAAAGGGTTCTCATCCAGGAAAAAAGAGGTCATTGTTCCCCTCTACTTGGCACTAATTAGAACCATTATAGAGTACAATGCCCCTTTTGGAATGTATCTCACAAGACATCTGCAGCAGCTGGAAAGGCCACAGAAGTACCTCACAAAGAGGATTACTGGCCTCAAACAGATGCCCTACACTGGCTATCTCAAAAAACTCCAGCTTTACCCTGTAGCATATTGCCTACGCCGAGGTGATCTCTGCCTAACATATAAAACTATATCAAACCCAGAGCTGTTGGACATGCTACACTTAATGAAATCCCAATCCCTCCAAGCTACATGCACTAGGGATCTAAACCTTGTCACCACAATAAACAGAACATGTGGGAGGGATAGATTCCTGCCCCAGAGACTTCCCATACTCTGGAACAAGCTACCCATGTATGTCAAGCAAAGTTCCTCATTAGCACTCTTCAAGAAAAATCTTGATGGGTGGATGGGAAATAGGAAACACACCTCGGGGATCATTTCTGTGGCTCTGCTCAACAGGGGCACAGGAAAATAACTTTCTTGGGTGGTGTAAGCCAGGGAACCTTGTTGGCTAGGCTTACTTAGACCCTTGGGTGATAGCCTAGTACCTACCAATGAACCTATGAACCTACGAGCTTTAATGTGCCCTAATGATTTTATGTGCTTCTCACAGTGTTAGGAACATGTACAAAATAACCATCTCTGCCACATTTCGAACCCAGCCCCCTGGTAATTACAACCTACTGCACTAACCCACTACACCACAGAGATATTAATTAAAGTAGGTGTTTCCAGAAAAGCATAACAATTGCCACGGACAGACTGAAATTAAACCTAATGGGAAAATGGGAGTGTACCTGGGACTCTGATGCAAACATACACCAATAGACAGCCAAATAAATAATAATGGCAGTATGTCAGGCCTGGGATAGCAGGTGAATGTTTCCTTTTATCTGCAACATATTTAAGCACACCTGCTAAGGCATCAATGGCACAGTACATATGTTCAGCTAGGACCCTGCTGCAGAACAACTGCTTTTGAAAGCCATGCACATACTGATGGATGCAGACAACATGTGTTGTAGCCTGTTATGTCTGCACATATATCTGGCAAATACACCTGTTGCAGCACTGACTCATTAGCTCAGTCTGTTAAATGCCTTGCATACAGTGCTTTTTGCCACACAAATTCCTCAGTTCAAATCCAGTGTGTGGCACTTCAGTTACATTGTTGAGATGACGGCAAGTAATGACTGAGTCATGCAGTTTTAATCCCCATAGGTTACTGCTACTGAATTATCTGTTACCCAGTTTTGCAAGTCAAAGGCCTGCAGGTAAGGACACACTGCACATATTTGTATAGCTTAACTATATGATGCCTACTACTCTGCTATTGGCACTGTTGGATAACAGATTTACCTTAACCACCTGCCTTGATTGGACATAAAGGGTACCCTCACCATGACTCTGCTGTAATGACAGGTCTGCCACTTCTGCCACAGTTTCACATATAGCTTGCTTGCCTCCAACGTGTTCACAATCCCCCCTATGTGTCCTAGGCTGCAGCAGCAGTTGCAGTCTTGAGCATACACAGCTGTATGTTTAAGTAGCTGCTACAGACTGATCATACCTCCCAACCACCTATAACAGGTGATCTGGACACAGACATACATAAAGGGGGGGGGGCAAAGGCCCAGAGATAGGGTATGTTTCCCAGTTTGCCCCTTCAAAGATAGTAAGTTGATAGAATAGTAGCTACTGCATTACCATGCATATTCTGATGAGTATGAAATTTGTCTGACTTCAAACCACATTGTTGGCCAGTGAACTGCCAGATGAACACACTGTCATGTGATAGTGACCAAGCATGTGAGGCAAAACTGTGGACACACATCATGCATCTCTACAGTGGCTAGTATTTGTGCTTACCCTCTATGATGCTGTCATCTCCACACCTCAGTAATGTCCCTCTCAAAAACTAAGAAAGGAGCCGAGGCTTACATGAAGGCCTCATATATTGCACTGTGGTGCCATGTCATTGGCTAATGACAGTGTAGTTCAGCTGTTTTGGATGCAATTAGCAATTCTGAGTCACAGAGTGGTGCAGCAGCAATTACCTGTTAATGAGAATTACCTACAAAGGTCAGGAAACTGCTTATGGGAAACAGGTCTGTATGTGGTCTTATTCACACAGACAGTGTATGTGCAAAGCATTTGCAAAGGAATGCTTCAAAAAAGGAATACATCACTCTACCAGGTATGTACTAGATTTCCCTATAAAATGGGATGCAGAAGGGAGGATGGAGGTATGGGGAATAGGAATTACAACAGTAGGCTTGTATTAGATGTAAGATATTGACATGTTAGTGATTCTTTGCTGTCCAACACCTACAGGCATGCCTCTCAACTGTCCCTGATTTGAATCACAGCTCTGCTCTACAATGGTTGCCTGTTATAGTAAAGATAGTGGATTACACATAAGACATAGTAACACTAAGTATGGGTGTACACGTCTGTAACATCAAATGATGTGCTGTAATTCAACTCTTCTCAGTCTGTCAATGTCACACATAAATAGGTCTAACATTGCAAAAGTGTCCCTGAATGTCCCTGATGTATTCTGACTCAGTCCCTGTTTTATGGACATTTGTCCCTGTCTGGTTGAGAGCTATGCCTAACATATCTCTTAACTTCCTATAGTAAGAAATCAGTACAAAGCCATAATTATTGGGGGGACAAGGGCCTAAACTCAGCCAAATACAGCTTAACTCAAACTCAAACCAAACTTAGTTGTCAACTATTTAGCACAGCCTAGGCCTCTGGCACAACCACACCACACCCTGTGCATGTCATGATACCTGTAACACATCCCTGCCATCCATGCCATTAATGCAGGGACCTGAAAATGTGTCTGATGCACAGGGTGATTACATTACTTTACATGAGTTTGTGTAGTTCAGTAATATCATGCCATGGCAGTTGTTGTAGGCCACGACAGGCATTGTATGCTGGCATGTGTCTTGATTACACATCAAATTTTGTGTATCTTTGTTGCCTGTTGGTAGACTGGAGGCAGTGTTACAGAATGGCAGGTGTGTCACTGACCTGTGTTATGTTTGTGTCCCAGGAGTCTGAGTGGTTCAACTATGGACACATACCGGCAATACAGTGGCACAGGATGGCAAGGCAGCACAGCAGAAATATGGTATCAGCAAGGTATGCGAGTATATGTGCATGACTCTGTAGGTGCATATGTTCAGAACAGTGTGTCAGGAACAATGGGGACAGTTAGTGTCATCATCCTTTTATACCCTGCTACAAGGTCTGCTACCCTTGGTACGTGTCACCTAGGTATGCTGCACATAAAAATCTAGATGATGACGGACATCAATTATACTTATGTAGATGAGGGCAATTTAAGCCAGTGGCTAGTCACAGGGCCATAAAATGCATAACCAATGCATAGGGATAGGCCAAATAGCCCTATCTCTAGTGCTGCAAGGGAATATGTTTATACACACACAAGTTGGATGCAGTGAGATTAGAATCCCTACCTATCTAGTAATACACACAATAGCTTGCCGTACTTATTGCATGCGCCATGAAGTTTATCTGTTATCAAAGTTTCAGCCAGTGCTCTTTAGGTGGATGATGTCAGCAGGCCTTGTAAATGAGGCCAATGTTGAGCCCAGCAGCTAGAACAGGGCATAAATGCATAACGATTACACAGAGATAAGCAACAGAAGTTTTATGATTTGAGAATAGAACCCATATCTAGCTACTGTTACACACTACAGCTTGCAGTACTTATCACATGCACCACAGAATTTATTTGTTATTAGATTGCCAGACAGTACTTTTAAGGTGGATGACATCAGTAGAACTTGTAAAGAAGGCCAATGTTGAGGCCAGCAGCTAGCAACAGGGCATAAAATACATAACCATTTCACAGAGATATCCCATACAGGCTTGTCTGAAGTGCTGCATGGGGATATATTTGCACACACAGAAGCATACAAGTTGGATGATATGAAATTAGAACCCCTATCTATCTAGTAGTACACACTACAGCTTGCAGTACTTATCGCATGTGCCACGGTGTTTACCTGTTATTAGATTGTCAGCCAACACTGTTAAGGTGGAAGACATCAGCAGGCCTTGTGGAGGAGGGACTTTAGAGGCCAGCAGTCAGTCACAGGGCCATAAAATGGATACCACTGCACAGAGTTAAGCCAGATGGACATGTTTGTAGTGCCGCAAGGGGATATATGTACACACACACACACACACACACACACACACACACACACACACACACACACACACACACACACACACACAGAAGTTGGATGATGTAAGAATAGAACCCCAACCTATCTACTGTTACACACTACAGCTTGCAGTAATTATCACATGTGGCATGGAGTTTATCTGTTATTATATTATCAGCCAGCACTCTTAAGGTGGATGACATTAGGAGATCTTGTAAAGGAGGCCAATGTTGAGGGCAGAAGCTAGTCACAGGGCCATAAAATGCATACCACTGTACAGAGATAACCCATATAGACATGTCCACATACTGCTGTGAGGAGATGTATTGATACACACAGAGAGGTGGATGATGTGAGATTAGGACTCCTGCCTATCTAGTATTACACACTATACCTTACAGTACATATTGCATGCACCACAGGTTATGTCAGTTGCAGATGGTGATGCATGCAAATTACTTGTGGAGTGCACAAAGTGGCCTTCTGTTAGACAGTATGTGTGGCCTGCAGAGTGATACTGCTTGGTATTGTTATTGTATCTAGTGTCCTAGCAGTGGAACACCTGGTAATATCCCTGCTATGTGTGTATACTTACCTGTTTGGCCACATGTGGCTGTATGAAGTTTGATAGGCAGACATGTGACTAGGGACAATATGGCCTGTCCAAGGCATGCATTGCACAAATTGTACATTACGCCACCTGCATACCTGTGTCTGTCTACAAGGTAACAGTCCACAGGCACAATGGTCTCTGGGTGAGTGGATTATGTACTACTGTGGCCTTGGTCTGGTTCCATCAGACAACTGTTATGATATGTAAGTGCAGGTAACCCCAGCATTCTGGGGTATGCGAAGACATTCATATATCCCCACCCATATCTATATAAATGTGTATAACAGGGATGTTTCCTTAAATGTTGTTGTGTGTATATGTTATGTAAATGTGTTATGCAGATATACTGTATATGGGGACTCTATGTATCATTGTACTTTATATAGCTATATGTACTTCTTGTTATCATAATATATATATATATATATATATATATATATATATATATATATATATATATATATATATATATCAAGAAAATATCAAATATTGCTTGTTTTTTACATATATATATATATATATATATATATATATATATATATATATATATGCCAAATACTGCTAGAGACACTAATCAAGTGTGAGGGGAAAGGGAGAGACAGATATGCATACATATTTCCACATAACAGCCCTTTGGGAGGCAGAGGCAACAGACTTCGGCTCAGGTTATCTAAGTGTAGGAACATGCCCAGTGTGATTGTCAGTACTGACAAGGTGACTCCAGGCCAGAGCTACCTGTACTCCAGTCAGGGAGCATGTGGGCCATTGGCTGCTGCACCTATTGCCACAGTGCTGCAGTTCCCTGATATTGTCCAAGGCATTCCCCAGCTGTTTGCTGACCTTAATATGTAACTCATACCTCACAACTGTACAGAGCTTTACAGACTGTCCAGACGTTTGCCTCATAGTTTTGGTCTATATCACATAACATTGTGGTTTTCTTGAAATAAGTGGCAAATCAGTGAAGATTGAAGTCAATAATTAATGACAGACATTTGAGTTTCAGACTCCATACACATCAGGAGATTCATGCTAATGCAAGACCTGTTAATCTATTGACATTCTAAGTTTGTAGGAACAACTATTTAAAACCTGTCCCTATTTGTGGGCTTTGGTCTCACTTTTATTCATGGCTTTGGCCATAGTTCCTTATCTAAGAGGTTTAGAGGTATGATATGACTGGGGTACATGATGTAACACTACATACAGGGTGACAGTCTGCACTTCTCCCTGTACATGTTTTTCCCTTTACATCCTGCAGCTAATCTGACTTGTGGCAACTTGCTGTTATACTAGACACATGCTAGGTTACTCAGAACATGTATAATGTCTGTCTGTAGGTATGGCCCTTTGTGCCTCCATTCACTCTGGCTTTATCCAGCTTTCTTGCAGTATCAGCTTGAGGGATTATGACAGTCTGTGGGAATACCACCATATGAGTACCTGATATGTAAAATATGTTGGATGCTGCCAGATTCAAACCATACACCATCACCCGTGCTACTGTCTATGGCTCAGTGAGCCAAACCAGCCACCAGACAGAGTGGTTTCAACCTCACAGTATCAACAACATACAGGAATTGTCTGGTCTTCTGGTATATCATTGCAGACTTACTGTTGCAGCAGTTGTATAGAGACACATGGGGTGGGGGATGACCAGCATATGTTCTGCAGGCATAGACAGTCATGCAACTGTCCTGTGACCCCACTGTTTGACATCTCCCTGAAATAATGTCATGGAGTTTCCAGCCATGTGACCTAGTGGATACTATGGGGCACATACTAGTGAACAGACAACCTGTTGTCCCAAGTGGTTATTAGATCTGTACAAGTAGCCCAGTAGCCCACTAGAGATCTCTGCAAGTAGCCCAGTAGCACACAATATATAGCCCACGATATTTCCTTGCATACATGCAGATCCATACATATGCTACTATATTGTAGTACCCCTTACAAGTGGTGTATAGGAGAGTGACTTACCTTGTAAATGCAGCAGTTGACAGACCTGTAGTTTAAGGATAACTCTGTCTGATAAACACCATTCACAGCCAATATAGGTTGTGTGGTCTGGCTGGCATAATTTTTACTAATATGTATGCGAGTCAGAGTAAGGTGTCAGTCCCTAGGGCCCTAGGTTGACAGTGCATGAGCTGTGCATTGTCTTTTGGCCAGCACCAGGGCATATTGGGCATGCCTACATCTGCCTACAGGGACAGCCTCAGGGGGTTTCTTCTCCAAGTTCCCCTGTGGGTGTGGCTGTGGTGACCTAGGCATTAGTGGGGGGCTGTGTATACCTTCTCTTTGCTGATCCTGATGCAGCTGTTTCCACAGGATCAGATTGTGTAGCATGGTACATACTGTGAACATCTGTGCACATGCAGATGGAGAGTACTGCAGGGCTCCACCAGATATATTGAGGCACCGGAACCGTGACTTCAACAGCCCAAACACATGCTCTATGACGTTCCTAGTTTGCACATGTGCCTCATTATGGTGTTCTTCAGGGGGTGGGGGTGCATTTCTGATGTTTCCAGTGCATAGCCAGCAACTGCAAGTAAATTGTTGTGTGGGATATCCCACCTAGCAAGCATCTGGTACAGCTGTGATACATGCCAGATATGGAAGTTGTGATAACTGCCAGGGCTGCCAGCACACATATTCATGATAATGCCCTGGGCATTGCACACGACCTAGCTGATGGAGTGGTACCCCTTGTGGTTGACATAGATTTAGTGTGCTACACAGTAGAAGAATCACATACTGTTGGCTCTCTCCTCAGGGGTGTGGGGAAAATAAATGTACTCATTGGCATGTGGTAGCATGGCATCCAGGAACTGGTGGAGTACCCTGAAAGCATATGCCTCTGAGACCCCCATTATGTCCCCAGTTTGTCTTTAGAAAGTACCTGTAGCTATAGTATCCTAAGGGCAACACATACCTTTGTTTCAATTGGGATGGGTTCTCTTTTATTGGCTTTGGGTATGAGTTTAGGTCGGCTGAGCACAGTTAGTTCTTGTAGTATGTCGCTCTACAATCTCCAACTCAGGTAGCTCCTGATAGGTTACCATGGGCCTAAACACTCTACTCCTTCTCAGTCTAGGCCTATGGTCAGCAGCAGTAGCAGCTGCATTGATCTCAGCATCTAGCACATGCATATGTAGCAGACCTGCAGCAGCCACTAGCATTCTGTCAGTTAAAATTCCCAAGTCTGTATTCCAGTGGTGCAGAGTATAGCGGAAAATCAGATTGTAAGGTGTATGCAACCTTTATAGTGCTCTGCTGTAGGTGTAGCCTGTGTGGTTGGCTAGCTATGATGCATTTCACCTGCCAAGTACATCATTATGGAGTTTAATTTCCTCGTTTAACTGAAACAGGGCTCATCAGTAATTAATATATCACTGGCATTCTCAGCCAATTTTTTTTGGACAGTCTTCCCTGCTGAGTACTGTAGCATGCCTTGCAAACCTGCACCACAAAGATAAACAAAGCTTAGCAATCAGTAAACACACTCTCATGGAAAGTTACATTCAGCATGGTGACACATCACTCAAACATGTGCAAACATGATAAAACACATGCCTCAGAGGTAACCACAGCTTAACAATCAGTGTACACACCCCATTGCTCAGCTGAGTGGCACACCACACAAACAGGAGCCACTGAGCTCCAATGAGCTTAAAAATTTGTGGACACACCCCCTTTTTATGTCAGCTACCTCTTCTGTGGACACCAACATGGTTCTGTGCCTACACAGATAGAATCTGCAGACACAGATACCCATTTGTGCTATTCAGTACCCCAGCTCGTTTGCATACAGATCAATACACAGTACCTGGAAACTTCACAGTTTCAGGCCCTGCCTCATTAGCAACCACAGCAGTCTAACATTGTACATACTCCACACAGGGTCCTATAATGCATTATATAGGTTCATAGGTAGGTACTAGGTTATCTGCCCAAAGGCATTTATAAGCCTAGCTGGAATGTGTTGGCTTTCGCTGCCCCCTTAGATTAGTTCCCTTTGCCTCTGCCCAGCAGAGCCTTACCATTGAAGTGATCCCTGGGGTAAACTTTCTGTTTCCCATCCACTTATCAAGGTTTTTCTTGAAGAGGGTTAGCGAGGAGCTCTGCCTAATGTAGATTGGAATCTTGTTCCAGAGCATGGGTAGTCTCTGGGACAGGAATCTATCCCTCCAGCACGTCTTATTTATTGTTGTGGTGAGGTTTAGATCCCTGGAGCATGTGGCTTGAGGAGATATGGTTTTCTTTAGGTGGAGCATGTCCATCAGTTCTGGGTTGGACATGGCCTTGTATGTCAGGCAGAGATCACCTCTGAGTAGGTGGTATGCAACTGAGTGCAGCTGGAGTTTCTTCAGTCGAGCTGCATAGGGCATCTGCTTGAGGCCAGTGATCCTCTTGGTGAGGTACTTCTGTGGTCTTTCCAGTTGTTGCAGGTGTCTTGTAAAGTACATCCGAAATGGGGGTATTGTACTCTATGATGGGTCTGATGAGTGATGCATAGAGGGGCCCAATGACCTCTTTCGATCTGGATGCAAACCCTTTTGTGATTAGGTGGGCCACATAGAAAGATTTTCTAACCACTTTGGCAATATGATTATCAAAGGAGAGGTTATTATCTACTTGGGTCCCCAGATCCCTTATTACGTCTTCTGTATTTAGGGGGGCTACCACCTATGTGGTAGTTTTTGGGTACTTTGTTTTTTCCAAAGGGAATGACTATGCACTTTTTGGCATTTAGCTTGAGGCCATGGTTTTGACAACAGTTATCTGTCTCAGTGAGACCCTTTTGGAGGATGTCTGTGTCAGCCGGAGAGTCAATTATAGCCCCTAGTTTGCAGTCATCTGTGAACTTGGTCAGCCATAGTCCTCCTGTGCTTGCCTGTACCTCTGAGAAGTATATACCGAAAAGGAGGGGTCCTAGGACTGAGCCCTGGGAAACGCCACTTGTAACCGGTTTAGAGTCAGACCTAGCTTCCGCAACTCTTACCATGTGTTTTCTGTCCATGAGCCAGTTGGCAACCCATCTTGTGAAGTTACAATCTTTTTATACATGTTTTCCATAATGCCATGTTTGTGCACTGCAGTATGCCATGCAAACATACCCATGGTATTAAAAAAATAAAATTATTTTATATTATTTTCCATACAGTTTTGGAGACATGGTGGTTAGTTTTGCACATATCTGTGTCCTCTATGCTATTTCTGCCAGGGAAAGTACACATTTACAGCCCCTGGTGTTATTTTTACATCTTGTACAAGAAAATTTTCCATGTACATTATGGACACCATCACGGGGTCTGCACAACTGGCTATGTGCTTGCTGGATCACTCTAGCTGCCTCATTCGCATGCATTTCACCTGCTTATGAGGTGATTTGCATGCCATTGACACTTCCGTGTTTGCACACTCATACACACCCCTTAGATCCCTTTACTGGATCGCATGTCTGCTTATAAGTCAGTGTAGGCTTTATTGAATTCCCCTCATAGACTAAAAGGTTACGCCAAGTGGTAAAGAAAAATTTCATCAATGAGATGAACAAGGCAGTTCATTCGAAGTAACTTCTAACAATGCATTAAGAAAATTGTAGTCAAGTAAGGAACTTATTTCTACTGTTCAGATAGCTAAGTCTTTAGTTAAGTCACAGAAGGGAAAAGTGATAGAATTTCTGGCCCAGTATAATTGAAATCTTTTTAGATCTTCCTGGGAGACAAATTTGAAAATGCCTCTAGGAGTGAAGGTGTATTCAAATCCCTACAGAGTGCCTGAAGCACAAAAGAAAGCATACAAGATACTGAAGGGAGGTCTGTAGAGAAGGAAGGTTTTAAGAAATTTCAAACCAAAAACTCAAGAGTATATGCAGAAAATGGAACAGATTTACAAACTGGTGGTGCACAGAACTTCATTATTGATAGGCCAAGCACTGGAATGTGTAAATGCAATATGGTATTAGAATTCTCACAAAGAGAGCAATCAGTGACATGACCTCATCTCTGAGCAGCAGGAACGATATGAAAGATAAAGTAGAAGCTACCAAAACTTTTGATTCTACATTCAGCTTGGTGGAAAAAAGCAGTGATTTGTTTGAAGAACACTGTACTAAAGTAGACAGAATGTCAGGAAAAAAAGTACAGAGCTTCAGAAGAAAATGAATACTGTATGTATTACTGTCATAAAATCAACCATAACTATCAATACCTATGGCTCAAAGAAGAGGCTCCATTACCAGATTTTTTTTTTGGGGGGGGGGGTTGAAAGTAATGGCCAACTTTCACACAGTAAAGAGAAAACACTAGTTAGTTTTCATCACACAGTGACATGCGAATTGTACTGTCATTGTAAGGGTTACTCATGGTCTTAGTAAAAAAGCTTTTGTCATCTTTTGGCTTACATTCCATTTTGACATTTTTCTGTTTGCTAAGCTTTAAGCAAATGGATCTAAACGTATTACTATAGTTATCTGGGTTGCTCAGGTTTACAGTTTCTCCCTCTATGTTCAAAATCTAGAATTTTGGGCTGGAACAGGAGTCATGTAGGATTTTATGGATACTGAGTGCTACATGTGATGGAAATATTGTAAATAATTCCACGTTTTTAACTATTTTGGTTTTAAAGCATCCCAAATGTCATTGTGTTCTCTAGATACCATATAAGTAATGTTTAACAGCAACCAGGCAATGTTATCTATTTGATAGAGGAGAAAGTCTGTGATGTTGGTTTAATGGGTCATTACAAGAGCGCTTTATGATTTATTCTTGAATAAAATGAGGGGTTGTCTTAGTCAAGGCATAGTCTGTAAAGTCTGAAGAGGGAGGCTCACTGCCCTGTCATGAAGTCTGAGGAGGAGATTGATGCATTTTAGTCATCTTGCCTAGAGATAGGTTCCTATGAAGGAAAAATGTCTCTTAACTGTTCAGAGTGTAATGATGTAGATATATAATTTTAGAAATGGGTGAAATAGGTTTGTTTGTAGCCTGCAAACAAATTCATGTTAGATGGCCCAGAAGTTGGCTTTATATTTGGATTTTATGGTAAGAAGTCTGTACATGTCAGTTTCTTGTTGGGGAGTCCATAATTTCTTTATTTTCCTTCTAAAATTATATTTTGCAACCTAGAATAGAGGGATTCTTTGGCTGAATCAAAGACATATTTTCATTTACTTCTAGCTACATTGTAATCAAAATGTTGCAATATATGTTTTAGATATAGATCAATTTCATTGTCAAACTGAATTGCACCCCACACACATATACTATAACATAACATGCCAGTAGGTCATAAGTAAAAGGAAAAAGATAAAACAACCCTCATGTATTTCATCATTAGCAGCATTAAAAGCAATTGTACTATGATACAATACTGAATTTCAACTAAAGCCAATTAGTGTACATGTTATATATATATATATATATATATATATATATATATATATATATATATATATGGATTCATGTCAATAGATCGACATGTCATTATGTCAACAGTTACTGCATCTACACGAAATAATCGACAATTGAAACCGTCGACAACTGGAATCACACACTTTAACTTTACCGACAACCCGACAGCACTTTTAAATGGAATGCTACCTTGGGTCGAGTACTAACATGGGGTCAAGATGGGGGCGTGATTTGTACGTCTACATTACTGGTGTTTCACCCCCATCTTGACCCATGTTAGTACTCGGCCCAAGGTAGCATTCCATTTAAAAGTGCTGTCGGGTTGTCGGTAAAGTTAAAGTGTGTGATTCCAGTTGTCGATGGTTTCAATTGTCGATTATTGGTAGATGCAGTAACTGACATAATGACATGTCGATGTATTGACATGAACCCATATATGTATATATATATATATATATATATATATATATATATATATATATATATATATATATAGATATACATATATATATATATATATATATATATATATATATATGGCTCTACTTGACATGATCAAAACGTCAGTAGACTGACTTTCCCATAACTAAGACCAAAAGACCGAAATTTCATATGAGTGAAACTTTACTTCACCAATGCTCAGAAAACTGAATATTTGAAATGCCAACTTTCTAAGTTGAGCAGAACAGGAAATCTGCTCATTTCCACATTGCAGTGTGATCTCAGAGTTGGTATATTTAATTTGCTGGAGGCAACCCCTTGCAAAAATGAAAAAGTAGAAAGTAAATAATTGTAAGTTTTGAATTTAACAATGTAATGCATATTATTCTCAGTGCTATAGATACCATCATAAATATTCAGTGGGATTTTGTTTCGATATGCGGGTATTGGTTAGTGAGCTGGGGTGTAGGTGAGGTTAGGTGCGTAGTTTGTTGTCTTAAAATGTTAGTGCACTGTTGCTATAGTGTTATTTATTAGTGTCATGTTTCTGTTTAATGGGAGGTAAGTCTGACTGTTATTGTATTGGTTTTGTGTACGTTGGGCATTTAACATGTCACGTTTGTGATTTTTCTTTTTTATGGTCTCAGTTATGTGAAAGTCGGTTTACTGACATTTTGAGTATGTAAAGTAGACTCATATATATATATATATATATATATATATACACATACATATATATATATATATATATATATATATATATATATATATATATGTGTGTGTGTGTGTGTGTGTGTGTGTGTGTGTGTGTGTGTGTGTGTGTGTGTGTGTCTGTGTGTGTGTATGTGTCCGTCTTATATCAATGATATATCCTTAAAATATTTTTTTTTCATTCAGCCTAGAATTATTAAACACCATCAGCTTTACTGGCTGTTCTGCTATAAAATCCTTCACTGAATATGTGCAATTAACACACTGAGCATGATCCAATAGATTGCTCCTATAGGTTCATAGGTGTTTACTAGGCTAACGACCACAAGGGCCTTTTTAAGCCTAGCCATGCATCCTAAATCTCTGACAAGTTCTGATACCCTTGATAAGTATAAGCAGGGGTTTGGGAGATGAACCATTTACAGGTTACCTGTTTGCATCAGAGACATAGATGCCAAACCAAGGATGAAGTTCTGGTTTCCCATCCAATTGTCCAAGTTGCACTTGAATTGGATTAGGGAGGAACTCTGCTTTACATGGATAGAGAATCTATTCTATAGATGGGGTAGTCTCTGGGATACATACCTATCTCTCCAATAGGTCCTATTTAGATCACAGGTGAGGTTTAAGTCTTTAGAACAGGTATTTCTGGCACTGTTTGTTTTGTGGATATGCAGCAGGTCCATCAGAGTGGAGTCTGATAATGTCCTGTGTGACAGGCATAGATCTCCCCTCAAAAGCCTGTAGGAGACAGAATACATGGATAGGGTCTTGAGATCGCCTGTATAGGACATATTACTTATGCCCTGTATTCTTTTAGTGAGGAACCTCTGTGGATGTTCCAGTTGTTGGATATGCCTGGTTAGGTACATACCAAAGGGGGGCTATAAAGTACATCTAAGAGTAACATTTTTTGCCCAGGTTAAGTGCCTGTCTTTTCTTCCTTCATAACTAATTATTTTTTCACTTATTCAAACTGCACTTAGATAAGCCAAAATGCAGGGTAAACACATTCAAAATATGTTGCAATGCAATTATCATGTATTTTAAGACAATAAAGCACTAAAGCTTTGACTACACAGTTTTACTTTTGTTTCAGTGCACACTTCTTTTATGTCTTCAGTATTTTGAATATAACAATCCACACTGCAGGGATCACTAATGCTATTGTAGATTCACAGGGCTTAGTTAAATGCATTAACAACTTGCCAGTTTTACACTATGTCCCCAATGCATACCCCTCATATCATAGCATATCTCATATCATATCTGTACAAATTTTCACAGAATGTCCAGATTTTTACCACATATTTTTGATATGTTCCTCATAAATATTGTGTTTTTTTGACAAATCACTGGGATGATCTAAGGATTAAAGTCACTAAATAATGACATGTGTTTGAGTTTCAGACTTCATATCCTTCAGAGAAATGCATTCTAACAAGAATTCTGTTATTATAGCAACCTTCTAAGTTTATTAGAGCAATATTTAAAATGTTTTCCTATTTTTGGGCCTTTGTCCCCCAATTATGACAGGCTTTGTCCCAGTTTCTTGTGCTAAGATGTTGAGAGGTATGCCCCAATGTCCACACTCCTTAATTGAACTAGTAGTTGTTGAGGTCTTAACATGAGCAGCAACACTCTTTCCCAAACAATGAGGACATTTTTTACTTGGCCTAACCTCTCCCCTGGATGGAGGGACATGTGACCTGCCTCACTGCATATGCCACAAACCCTTTCAGAGTAAAGGTATGGATTATATAGAAGAGCCACAAGCACAAGGCTGCACCACAGATCAGATCTGTGTTGTATTTTATAGGAGAATTCTAAATCGCATTATATAGACTAAGGAAAAACTTTGAACTGATTAAAAGACAACTCATAGGCAAGCATACAATATGCAGCAGTATTTGTGATGATCTACTTTACTAGTTCGTCTGGGACCTGGATATTTCTAAGGTTGCTATGCAGGAAGAGGGGATAATTAAGCAAGTGGGCCTAGAACATGTTTTATCAATAAAGCAGATGGAATGTAATGCCCAAAGAGGAAAAGACATGAACCAAATACTAGAAGGTGAAAAGACATGATGATAGTACTAAATCATTATAGTCAGCAAATTATTATCCAATTGGTAATGTGACTATTCAGTCTAAGGCTTATTAGAGTAGATTATTACAATAAACTCTATAAATATGCAGTGTACTCTACAGCTTACTTATGTCTACACAAACCAGCCACAGGTAAAGGTTTTAAAAATATTTAATAATAAATTAAAACACCAGCAGCCACTAGCATTCTGTCAGTTAAAATTCCCAAGTCTGTATTCCAGTGGTGCAGAGTATAGCGGAAAATCAGATTGTAAGGTGTATGCAACCTTTATAGTGCTCTGCTGTAGGTGTAGCCTGTGTGGTTGGCTAGCTATGATGCATTTCACCTGCTACATCATTATGAGTTTAATTTCGCTTAACTGGAAACAGGGCTCATCAGTAATAATATATCACTGGCATTCTCAGCCAATTTTTTTTGGACAGTCTTCCCTGCTGAGTACTGTAGCATGCCTTGCAAACCTGCACCACAAAGATAAACAAAGCTTAGCAATCAGTAAACACACTCTCATGGAAAGTTACATTCAGCATGGTGACACATCACTCAAACATGTGCAAACATGATAAAACACATGCCTCAGAGGTAACCACAGCTTAACAGTCAGTGTACACACCCCATTGCTCAGCTGAGTGGCACACCACACAAACAGGAGCCACTGAGCTCCAATGAGCTTAAAAATTTGTGGACACACCCCCTTTTTATGTCAGCTACCTCTTCTGTGGACACCAACATGGTTCTGTGCCTACACAGATAGAATCTGCAGACACAGATACCCATTTGTGCTATTCAGTACCCCAGCCTGCTTGCATACAGATCAATACACAGTACCTGGAAACTTCACAGTTTCAGGCCCTGCCTCATTAGCAACCACAGCAGTCTAACATTGTACATACTCCACACAGGGTCCTATAATGCATTATATAGGTTCATAGGTAGGTACTAGGTTATCTGCCCAAAGGCATTTATAAGCCTAGCTGGAATGTGTTGGCTTTCGCTGCCCCCTTAGATTAGTTCCGTTTGCCTCTGCCCAGCAGAGCCTTACCATTGAAGTGATCCCTGGGGTAAACTTTCTGTTTCCCATCCACTTATCAAGGTTTTTCTTGAAGAGGGTTAGCGAGGAGCTCTGCCTAATGTAGATTGGAATCTTGTTCCAGAGCATGGGTAGTCTCTGGGACAGGAATCTATCCCTCCAGCACGTCTTATTTATTGTTGTGGTGAGGTTTAGATCCCTGGAGCATGTGGCTTGAGGAGATATGGTTTTCTTTAGGTGGAGCATGTCCATCAGTTCTGGGTTGGACATGGCCTTGTATGTCAGGCAGAGATCACCTCTGAGTAGGTGGTATGCAACTGAGTGCAGCTGGAGTTTCTTCAGTCGAGCTGCATAGGGCATCTGCTTGAGGCCAGTGATCCTCTTGGTGAGGTACTTCTGTGGTCTTTCCAGTTGTTGCAGGTGTCTTGTAAGGTACATCCGAAATGGGGGTATTGTACTCTATGATGGGTCTGATGAGTGATGCATAGAGGGGCCCAATGACCTCTTTCGATCTGGATGCAAACCCTTTTGTGATTAGGTGGGCCACATAGAAAGATTTTCTAACCACTTTGGCAATATGATTATCAAAGGAGAGGTTATTATCTACTTGGGTCCCCAGATCCCTTATTACGTCTTCTGTATTTAGGGGGGCTACCACCTATGTGGTAGTTTTTGGGTACTTTGTTTTTTCCAAAGGGAATGACTATGCACTTTTTGGCATTTAGCTTGAGGCCATGGTTTTGACAACAGTTATCTGTCTCAGTGAGACCCTTGGAGGATGTGTGTGTCAGCCGGAGAGTCAATTATAGCCCCTAGTTTGCAGTCATCTGTGAACTTGGTCAGCCATAGTCCTCCTATGCTTGCCTGTACCTCTGAGAAGTATATACCAAAAAGGAGGGGTCCTAGGACTGAGCCCTGGGAAACGCCACTTGTAACCGGTTTAGAGTCAGACCTAGCTTCCGCAACTCTTACCATGTGTTTTCTGTCCATGAGCCAGTTGGCAACCCATCTTGTGAAGTTACAATCTTTTTATACATGTTTTCCATAATGCCATGTTTGTGCACTGCAGTATGCCATGCAAACATACCCATGGTATTAAAAAAATAAAATTATTTTATATTATTTTCCATACAGTTTTGGAGACATCGTGGTTAGTTTTGCACATATCTGTGTCCTCTATGCTATTTCTGCCAGGGAAAGTACACATTTACAGCCCCTGGTGTTATTTTTACATCTTGTACAAGAAAATTTTCCATGTACATTATGGACACCATCACGGGTCTGCACAACTGGCTATGTGCTTGCTGGATCACTCTAGCTGCCTCATTCGCATGCATTTCACCTGCTTATGAGGTGATTTGCATGCCATTGACACTCTCCGTGTTTGCACACTCATACACACCTTAGATCCCTTTACTGGATCGCATGTCTGCTTATAAGTCAGTGTAGGCTTTATTGAATTCCCTCATAGACTAAAAGGTTACCAAGTGGTAAAGAAAATTTCATCAATGAGATGAACAAGGCAGTTCATTCAAGTAACTTCTAACAATGCATTAAGAAAATTGTAGTCAAGTAAGGAACTTATTTCTACTGTTCAGATAGCTAAGTCTTTAGTTAAGTCACAGAAGGAAAAGTGATAGAATTTCTGGCCCAGTATAATTGAAATCTTTAGATCTTCCTGGGAGACAAATTTGAAAATGCCTCTAGGAGTGAAGGTGTATTCAAATCCCTACAGAGTGCCTGAAGCACAAAAGAAAGCATACAAGATACTGAAGGGAGGTCTGTAGAGAAGGAAGGTTTTAAGAAATTTCAAACCAAAACTCAAGGCTGTATGCAGAACATGGAACAGATTTACAAACTGGTGGTGCACAGAACTTCATTATTGATAGGCCAAGCACTGGAATGTGTAAATGCAATATGGTATTAGAATTCTCACAAAGAGAGCAATCAGTGACATGACCTCATCTCTGAGCAGCAGGAACGATATGAAAGATAAAGTAGAAGCTACCAAAACTTTTGATTCTACATTCAGCTTGGTGGAAAAAAGCAGTGATTTGTTTGAAGAACACTGTACTAAAGTAGACAGAATGTCAGGAAAAAAAGTACAGAGCTTCAGAAGAAAATGAATACTGTATGTATTACTGTCATAAAATCAACCATAACTATCAATACCTATGGCTCAAAGAAGAGGCTCCATTACCAGATTTTTTTTGGGGGTTGAAAGTAATGGCCAACTTTCACACAGTAAAGAGAAAACACTAGTTAGTTTTCATCACACAGTGACATGCGAATTGTACTGTCATTGTAAGGGTTACTCATGGTCTTAGTAAAAAAGCTTTTGTCATCTTTTGGCTTACATTCCATTTTGACATTTTTCTGTTTGCTAAGCTTTAAGCAAATGGATCTAAACGTATTACTATAGTTATCTGGGTTGCTCAGGTTTACAGTTTCTCCTCTATGTTCAAAATCTAGAATTTTGGGCTGGAACAGGAGTCATGTAGGATTTTATGGATACTGAGTGCTACATGTGATGGAAATATTGTAAATAATTCCACGTTTTTAACTATTTTGGTTTTAAAGCATCCCAAATGTCATTGTGTTCTCTAGATACCATATAAGTAATGTTTAACAGCAACCAGGCAATGTTATCTATTTGATAGAGGAGAAAGTCTGTGATGTTGGTTTAATGGGTCATTACAAGAGCGCTTTATGATTTATTCTTGAATAAAATGAGGGGTTGTCTTAGTCAAGGCATAGTCTGTAAAGTCTGAAGAGGGAGGCTCACTGCCCTGTCATGAAGTCTGAGGAGGAGATTGATGCATTTTAGTCATCTTGCCTAGAGATAGGTTCCTATGAAGGAAAAATGTCTCTTAACTGTTCAGAGTGTAATGATGTAGATATATAATTTAGAAATGGGTGAAATAGGTTTGTTTGTAGCCTGCAAACAAATTCATGTTAGATGGCCCAGAAGTTGGCTTTATATTTGGATTTTATGGTAAGAAGTCTGTACATGTCAGTTTCTTGTTGGGGAGTCCATAATTTCTTTATTTTCCTTCTAAAATTATATTTTGCAACCTAGAATAGAGGGATTCTTTGGCTGAATCAAAGACATATTTTCATTTACTTCTAGCTACATTGTAATCAAAATGTTGCAATATATGTTTTAGATATAGATCAATTTCATTGTCAAACTGAATTGCACCCCACACACATATACTATAACATAACATGCCAGTAGGTCATAAGTAAAAGGAAAAAGATAAAACAACCCTCATGTATTTCATCATTAGCAGCATTAAAAGCAATTGTACTATGATACAATACTGAATTTCAACTAAAGCCAATTAGTGTACATGTTATATATATATATATATATATATATATATATATATATATATATATATATATATATATATATATGGATTCATGTCAATAGATCGACATGTCATTATGTCAACAGTTACTGCATCTACACGAAATAATCGACAATTGAAACCGTCGACAACTGGAATCACACACTTTAACTTTACCGACAACCCGACAGCACTTTTAAATGGAATGCTATTGGGAAAGTACTAACATGGGGTCAAGATGGGGCGTGATTTGTAATGCCTACATTACTGGTGTTTCACCCCCATCTTGACCCATGTTAGTACTCGGCCCAAGGTAGCATTCCATTTAAAAGTGCTGTCGGGTTGTCGGTAAAGTTAAAGTGTGTGATTCCAGTTGTCGACGGTTAACAAAGTAGCTCCCTCCCTGAAGTAACCACCTCAGCAGTCCTGGCTGCAAGTATGCAGTCTGTCTGGGTCTCCCCCAGGCTACCAGACCCACATGCTTGTCTCCTAGCCTCTCTGCGTATAACTGCATAAGTACACGGTACTGCCTCATCTAAATCCTTCCCTCTCAGGACATCCACAGGATGGTAGTTCCATACCCCTGTTGTCTCAAGACAACCCACTATTGATATTTTGTCTTTCACACTTACCTCCCTCACCTTTGGTTCCCCACCTTGCTTCCATGGGCATCTGTATGCCACATGGCCCCACTGGTTGCTTTCAAAACATTTAACCCTAGCTCCTGGACATGTAACTGGACTAGTGGCTTACCCTGCTACTGGCAGATTCTGTTGGGGTAGTTTGTGCTGTCCACCATGGGATCCTTTAGAGCCATGAGCAGTACTGGGGGTCCTCTTCCTGTGCAGGGCTGCCCTGCTGGACAGGTATAGGTCTCCCTTCTTCCACAACTCATCTGAAGTAGACAACCAGATCCTCATGTCCTCAGGCAAGGTGCTAAGGGCCTGTTCCCTCACCAAAAGGTCTGCCAGCCCTTCAAAGGTGGTGACTTGACATCCACTCAACCAGCTATGAAAAGAAGTGCTCAATTCAGCAACATATTCACATACATTTTCATCTGCCTTGCGTCTATGCTCACAAAACTTTTTTCTATACATTTCAGGTGTTAGCTTAAAAGATTCTAAAAGACATTTTTTTATAGCAGTATAATCAAAACAGACAGAGTCAGGCATTTGTGATATACAATTCACAGCATTCCCATGGAGTAAGGTGGTCAGGAACCATGCCCAGAGCCTTTGGTCAACACCATACTGTTTGCATACCCTTTCAAACATGTGAATGCAACTATCAAAAGTATCCCCCTTTTTAAATTGTGGAAGAAATTTACTGACCTGCTGTGCTTCTGGGGTCCAGTTGCTCCCTTACCCATTACCTCCATGACTGATGAAGAGTCAGCATTTCCCTCTCATGCTTCCTCTGATGCTCCTTTTCTTTGGCTTCTATTTCCAAACGCCTGGCCTCCAGCTCAAGTCTCTTTAGCTCCAGCTAGATTTTTAAGTCCACTGCAGAAAGGTTGAGCTGTCCATTCTCCAAGGATCTTGTATCTCCACTGCCAGTTTGACTGTCCTTCGCAGAAAGGTTGAGCTGTCCATTCTCCAAAGATATTGTATCTCCACTGCCAGTCTGATTGTCCTCCTGATGCTGTTTTCTGATGCAGCTGTAACCAAGGCTGCAATCAGGACTGCCTTAGTCAGGGTTCCATGTACCAGTCCCCTAGCCTTGCATATCTCCACCAGCTGGCTTCTTGTCAGCTTTCCATACTCCTCTGCTAACATGCTGCCTGCTTACCCTGACTAAGTTAACAAAAGAAATAAAACAATTGTGATCTGAACTCTGAGTATACACTGCATGGCTGATTTAGAGTACAAAACATGTTCAGAGATCACTGTAATAACCATAAGCTACAGGATTCACTCTACCCACATTACTGCAAACCACAAGTGAGGCTATCTTATCACAACCACTGCCACCACAAATGTGAGGATATCTTATCCCAACCAATGCCACTGCAAATGTGATGACCATGCCCTGGCCCAACTATCAAGGAGCCTCAATCCTCACCACTAACACCAAGGAGGGTGTCTCATATAAGAGGAAAGGATAACAAATGCACGCAGTAAAGTACAATTTCCCTTAAGTGCCCACAGTGATCAGAGTCTGGGGCTGTTTGTTCCTTTGCTCTCCAGATCCCCAATAAAACTCCCCACTGGCACAGCTATAGGGTGCATATCTCAGCCTAGTTGGCAAGCTAACCCCCAGTACCCTCTTTGTCCCACCAGTGCTTCTTGTCCCTGCCCAGGTAGCTGACACACCACACACACTTTGAGATAAGTATTTATACAACTTCACAGACACTCCTGGGAAAGGCTGACACAGATTCTCCAGCAGTGCTCCTTTACCCAGGCTATATGGTAGTAATTTCTGCCACCACCAGTTAATACTTATCAGCTAACCAAAGGCCCTTTAAAGGGTGTCCAGTTATTACTGTGTAATATTATTATGCAATTGGTGATGTGACTATTCAGTCTAAGACTTATTAGAGTGGCTTATTAGAATAAACTCTATAAATATGCAATGTACTCTAGAGCTTACTTATCTCTACACAAACCAGCCACAGGTAAAGGTTTTTAAAATATTTAATAATAAATAATTACACACAAGACAATACTACTACACCACAGTGACATCTAAGAGTTCAGAGATCACACAGAAACTTAAAAGAATACAGTAGGAAAGTTCCGATATAACAGAAAAACACTTAGTCTAACTTTCTTTTAAGCTCCTAGCTATTACTACAAGAAAACACACTTTTAAGATACTTTTAAGATACTACCTATATAAGACAACAGGCAGAGTGCTGATAAGTTGGATATCAAGATCAAATGCTTACAGTCTCTCTCTGGACAACAGTTTTTCCTAACAAACATCTTCGCTAGGCCCTCCCAGATTACATCATTTTGAAACTTAGGTTTTCCCAGTATACACATTACATCATTTTGACACTTAGTCTGGAGTTCCCAGGCAAAAAGGCTACAGTATTTAGCAATCTAACACCTACTCAGGAAACTACAAAAATAAAAGACATTTCACATGTACACTCTAGCAATTATTCCTTAAGTTAAGAAAACAGAAAGAATGTGTTCAGCCAGCCACTTCAGCACCACTATCTAGATAATTTTAACTTCAAAGAACATTTGAAATGCTTGGCTAAGTTTTCCTTATAGCAGATGGCAATGTTGCAACAATTCTGAAGTTCACATTTTCCAGTGTTTTCTTTCATTTAAGAAACAAGGCTGTATTTTACATTTATATTTACAAATTATAGAATTATGTATCAAATTCTATTTGACTACGCTAGTAGCCTTCACCCATCTTCCCCCAATCTTCACAAATATGAATGTAGGAATGCTCAGAATAATGTTGGTATTTCACTGGCAAGAAGGTAAGGTACGGGTACAACTTAAATCATCATACAAAGCATGCTCTGAGGTTACTGGAAGAGTATAACAGAGTTATGGGTGCAAAATAATTAATCATAGAAAGGATGCTTTGGGGTGCCTGGAAGAGTGTAACTGAGGTACGGGTACAACATAATTCTTCATACAAAGCATACTTTAGGGTGGCTGGAAGAGTGTAACTATAGGATTTAACAGTATTAGTAACAACAAACATTATATTTTTGGCCCAAAAGGTTATACTAGATGAATACTTTTTTTTTAGATTCATTGGTCATTTTTGCCATAATAAAGTAATAAATGCAATGAGTATGAGCAAAGATCCCACTTCAAGTAGAATGAACATAAAACATCTGAGGAAACAGTGACTGTTGTAGAAAAGATAATCCCCGGGATTCATGAAGTTTGCACCAGGCGCGGGCGGAATAACGCCAAATATGGCCATCGAGCGATTCAGGTACGATCCAAAATCACGTGCAGTACTGGCTTACGCCAGAACTGCGCAGCCCTCAGCATAGGTATGCTAATCACCCCATGCGCAGTGTTGCACCATACAAATGAAGGCAGATAATGATTCACGAAGTGGTGCAGGTGTAGCGTAAGCCCACGGAAATGTAAACCAAAAAACACGGTTTACATTTTCCCAAACAGAACATCGGAGCTATGGAAGCGTACCAGACTCATGTATTACAAAGTTAACATATGCCGATGGCTAAATACACAGCCAATGGCATAAGAAAAGATGCACAACACCTAAAAGACAACATTTAATGTCATGTCCACAGTAACGCACAGTACAACCGCAGGGCATGTGTGCGCAAACTGGAACATAAAGAAAATATATAAAAATGTCATAAAATCGCAATGTAATACAAAGCAGGTTTACACCATAATACACAATGGTAGGCATGGAACACCACAACCAAGGTGCAAGGGTTGCTAAGGGCCTGAGACAGTGTTCGGCGTGGTAACTATGAATTAGTGGTCAATGCCATGCAAATGAGGCAGATAATACTGAATCGCAAATGTCCTGCCGGATGAAAGTTGAACCATACGGCGCAGCACTATAATACCGAGGAGTGGTTCAGAGGAGATACATGACATCAGCAGAGGGGTGTGCCACCGTAGCAGCAAGCACATTGGAGCAATGCAAACTGGCCTGGCCGTTGCTAAGCAAAGCTGCAGGACAGGGGTGGGGAGGAAGGTATAGAATTGTTTAGTTAAGAGCACGCATGGTGCCCAAAAGCGCATGTGTACGGGGATGAAAATGTGCCCGAAACCCAGTAAGCGGATGCACGTGGCACGAACAATAGCACAAACAGGAAGGTCAGGGGAAGAAAAGAAGGAAATGCCGAAGTAGGGTATTTGGCGTACTAATGAGCAATCAACACCAATCAACTCACAGCGGCCAATCGACGGCATCTGTCAAGTCTGTTCGCAGAAACCTGCAAAACAGGATAGGGGAGGCATCAGAATGCAAAGAAAGGAGGGGAGGCATTGGATTGCAAAGATAGGAGATCTGTCATAGCAGAGCAAAGCAAACCAACAGTAGACCGGCAATAGCACACATTATGCAAGATATGCCAGGTCTAGGAAAGTACAAATGAAAGCAGGCTGCTGGATGCATGCCATAAAATGGTAGGTGGAGCGTGCAGAAATGTAAAGGGAAGGTCAAGAGGTAATCCACGGCAGCCAAATGTAATTCAACACCAAAGGCACCACAATAGTAGTTCCGGTAGTAAAACACATAAGATACCCTGTAGCTACAATCACACATACACACCCTATGACATCATCGGTGTTCACAGCACAATAGTATAAAGTGTGAAAGCACCCTACACACACCTGTGAATTTCCAAACACTGCACCATAGGTATAAACACATGGGGAACTTTTAAAATGTACATGTTGGGAGCTGCAATAGCTGTGATTCATCAGCATGTGTTAGAGACTGACGGTGTTGTGGAGCATGATGCCGACAACCACCGCAGGCCCCAGAGGAGGAGAAGAGTGTTCAGACCAAGGGTAACCTACCAGGGACTACATGATATGGAGATAGTAGAGCATTACAGGGTGGACAGGGACATCTTACAGCAAATAGTGGAGCTGTGCCGGCCACCTGAGAACCAGAAATAACAGAGGGGAACCCATCCCAGTGGACACGATGGTATGTGTAAACATGCGAATACTAGCCACAGGTACCTTTCAAAGGCCAACTGGAAATATAATGGGGATCTCACAGGCATCAGCATCCAGGGTACTACACCAGTTCCTGGATGCCATGTTACCACATGCCAATGAGCATATATACTTCCCCCGAACTCAGGAGGAGTTGGCCAGCAATATGCATCACTTCCACCATGTGGCACACTACCCGGAGGTACTGGGTGTGATAGACTGCACGCACATACAAATCAAGTCACCACCCGGTGAGCATGGTAGGCGCTACATAAACCGCAAGGGATTCCACTCCATCAACTGCCAGGTCATGTGCAATGCCCAGGGCATTATCATGGATGTGTGTGCTGGCAGCCCTGGAAGCTACCATGACTCTCATATCTGGCATGCCTCACAGCTGTATCAGGTATTTGTCAGGGGGGACATCCCACATGGCCACCTTGTGGGGGATGCTGGCTATGCACTGGAGCCATGGATGATGACTCCCATCAGAAATGCACACACACCCATGCAAGAACGCCATAATGAGGCACACACACCAACCAGAATCATCATAGAGCGTGTGTTCGGAATGCTGAAATCATGGTTCCGGTGCTTGGACACATCTGGTGGAGCCTTGCAGTACTCTCCAGGCACATGTGCCCACATTGTCATAGTATGTGCCATGCTACATAATATGATCCTGCGGAAACAGCTGCAGCAGGGACAAAATGGTGAAGGCCCTCATAGCCCACTGCAATTGCCAAGGCCATCACAGGCACAGAGGGATTCAGACCATGAACACATTGTGCCAGCCCCAGTAGGCAGATGGAGGCATGCCCAATATACTTATGCCTTGGCAAAGAGGGAACGTATAGCACATACTCTGACAGTGTAGGCCCCTATGGACTGACACACCTCTCCACCTGCACACACAGTAAAATGGATGGCACACAAGCACAACCACCTGTAAATTGTAATGTATAGGTGGCCCACTGTGTGAATCCCACATAGGCAGCCCTCAAACATTGTACACACAACAGCTATTGGAACAAGGAATGTCAACACCTGAACAGTACATGCACCTATCAGCATATGGTGGTACTATGTGTATAGGTTCCCAGGTACAACGGTAGGTTCACGGCCAACTGTCAAAGGCCATACACCAAATGGGGCAAACAGTGTCCGCTGTTGCCACAACATCGAGTAACCAACTGTCGTGTAGAGGAGAAGAGAAAATCATGGGAGCACATGTGTGTAAGCACTGTTCTGCACACACTCAGCACAGAGTCCCTGCTGCGTTAATGAGGGGCTCCACATAATATAATCATGGATGTTGTGTCAAGGCATGGGGTGTACCCATGACAGGTATTCGTCACCCCAGCATGCTCCACCCTCGGTCGTTTGAAGGTGTAGCACAGTATTGTGTGTGGCTCACTGAGATATACATACCCAATGCTGGTGCACATCCAGTAAACATCACATGGACATACCATTAACTGGACTCATCAATATGTAAACTAACTGAGTTACCCATGTAAGTGCAGTATGGAGTAACAGCCATAGTATACTCCAAGTACAAAATGACATAACACGTGTACAAATCTCAGATGGCCATATGTTAAATGCAGTGACCGTCATGCATGTTCCCGGTCCCACGTCCTGCAAGGGATGTAACATAATCCTGAAGGCACGAATAATGCATGTCGGATGCAGGTCAGCAGATCATGTTTAGCACATGTTACCGGGAATATGCATTGCCCGCTGCTGGTAAGCGACGTTTAAATATGACTATATGGATATGCGTGAAACAGGGATAAGCTACTCCGTATATCGCGCAGATCACGGTCAATGATGTCCAGAACAGGTGAAACCAGCATTATTCACCCCTGAACTAATAGCGCCTGCTCTGAAGGGTAAAACGACCACTGCCAGATGTAGAACATGCAATCATGTATAGAATCACCTAACACTATTGATAGGCAAGATGTACCTATGGTAGGGTTGCCACCTCTTCAAATGACCAGTGTGGGACATACGTCAGATGTCTGCAGGCCGACACATACACCCGGCCAGTACAAAATTCAGAACTTCACTGTTTTGCCTAGATAAAAGCTCATTTTTGTAATGTTTACTTAATTATTCTGTTTCTAGAACATATAGGTGGTTCAGATACAGAATAACTGTTTTATGCAACTATTACTTAAACTATAGGAAATAAGTATGTTCTAAAATCCCAGGACATTTGCCATGTTCATAAATATTTTTCAGGACACAACTGCCCAAAGAGGGACTGTCCCTCGCAGAGTGGGAGAGCTGGTAACCCTAACCTACGGCAGGTGTGTAATGTGACAGGTACAGACACAAATGTGTGGAGTCCAGGAAACAGTATACACCAACATGTACACAATGAAAGGTGTAGCTTGCTTGTCACTTTCCCCGTCAGATATATATATACATATATATATATATATATATATATATATATATATATATATATATATATATATATATGTATGGGTCTACCTGACTTCATCGCCAGCGGAAAACACCGACAAGTGAATCGCGAGTGCCAGAAGATTGACAAGCAGAAGACTGACGTGATGGATGAAAACACCGACACCGAGGATGCCGACATGGGAAAAGGCTGTGTAGGTATGCGGTAGTGACGGACATTAGGGTGCTAGTAAAGTAAGTGTGGATATTGACAGTCTGTGGGGATAGGGGTGGGTTAAGTGAATTAGGGTTAGGGACTGGGTTAGGTAAGTGTGCGGTAGTGATAGTCTTTGGGTTAGGGGCGGGTTAAGTGAGTTAGGGTTAGGGTGCGGGTTAGGTAAGTGTGTGGTAGTGATAGTGTTTGGGTTAGGGGTGGGTTAAGTGAGTTAGGGTTAGGGACTGGGTTAGGTAAGTGTGCGGTAGTGATAGTCTTTGGGTTAGGGGCGGGTTAAGTGAGTTAGGGATAGGGCGCGGTTTAGATAAGTGTGTGGTAGTGATAGAGTTTGGGTTAGGGGTGGGTTAAGTGAGTTAGGGTTAGGGACTGGGTTAGGTAAGTGTGTGGTAGTGATAGTCTTTGGGTTAGGGGTGGGTTAAGCGAGTTAGGGTTAGGGCGCGGGTTAGCTGAGTATGCGATAGTGACGGACCTTAGGGTTAGGGTTTGGGTTAGGGTTGTTGATAGTTGTGTATGTGTGATTTAGTGTGGGTTTGTAGGGATTTTGGTGTGCTTGTGTTGTGTGTGTGTGGTTTTTGGACAGGGGATGTGTTTTGTTTGTTGATTGTTGTTATTGTGGTGTGTGCAGTGTATGAGGTTTCGTGTTTGTGTACCATCGGTTATTTCGTTGTCGGGCATGTGAGGTTTCGTGTTTTTGCACTGTCGGTTATGTGGTGTCGGTAATTTCATTGTCGGTGTTCTGGGGTTTCGATTATGTCAGGTAGAACCATGTGTATACATATATACATACATATAATACAGATAGAAAGGGCGATAGAGTGATATATGTTGATATATACACGGATTCAGCGATATCTGCAAATATTTATAGATAGGTCAACGACATTCATAACACCTTGGAGGTACAAATAAATAGGATACCGTCAACTATGGAATGTGTAACATACCGACATGCATAACCACGAGGCTGAAAGACCGAAAGAACACAGTACTGGAACAGTACAACCATGAGTAATAGTATGATGATATGAAGGGACATTTAGTTATCGCTGCCGATGTTGCGGTCCACGTAGGTACTGTGTTCAACTGTGTTTGTGAGTGCCGTAGTCTGTGTATGTGTGTGTTGAGGGTGCCGTGTGCATCTCTGTGTGACTGTAATGTGTGTGTGTGTGTGTGTGTGTGTGTGTGTGTGTGTGTGTGTGTGTGTGTGTGTGTGTGTGTGTGTGTGTGTGTGTGTGTCTGCATCATGTGTCTGTTAGTGCCGACTCGGAGGTAGATCATTATGGTAGGTGTGGGTATAGCTAGCCATAGGTATACGGTTACCACCTGTCCCACATTAGGAGGGACAGCCCCACCCTGGGCAGGTGTGTCCTGACATAAAACATTACAAAGGGCAAATGTCCGGGATTATAGGACATTAATATGTCCCATATATAATGTAATAGTTGCATAAAATAGTTATGCCTGTATGTAAGAAACGTAAATGTTACATGCAATATGATAAGTAGCCAAAGTCCCACAATAGGTATGTATTGAGGATAAAAGTATGTGCTAACCTGTGTACTGACCGTGGCTATGTGTTGGCCTGTAAACACCGCTGTGCGTCCCGCAAGTGTCCAACAATGGCCATATGAAAAGGTGGCAACCCATAGCAAAGAGGTTCTGTTACCAACACAACCGCAATGACTGCAAATATCTGGGACAGAAATACACAGGATAGCTGTCAGTTAGACATATCCCTTTACATATCGCTGCAATTCCGGAGGTATGGAAGTATCAATCTCACCTGCATACTATATAGAAACCAATTAACGATGGCCCAATGTACAATCCTGTAACATAAGTCTACTAACTGATAGCTCTTTAATTAGGGACGGAGCCCACACACATATATATGGAATATGTAGAAATGCAAGCCCCACAAACCTGTATATGCTACGTACATCCACCGACATCCCCCACACTATAAACTATAACAATACAGACTGTAATAACAGCACAAACATCCAGTTAGTCAATTACATCTGCAGACCCATCAACATACCTTGTGAGAGATACAATTAAAGGCGCCATGCAAAATTGCAGCCGTTATATAATGGAACAAACGGCTATGTTACAGGTTTTGTTTGCAATAGTTCGTTATCAGACATTGGGATGACAGGAACACCCACATGTTGAACCACATACTCTAGCTGTCACACACAATCCACAGGGGACATGAATCCAAAGTATAATTGTCTCTATGCATAGCAGTTGCAATTACATATAACAAAACACAATACAGGCCGTCTCCCCGAAGGTAGGGCAAATGGGCAATGCCCAAGTGGAGAATTAAATTATACCCCACTGTTGCCACGTAATTGGCGAATGGAGTAGCTGCACAGCTGATATGCAAGTAATTAGTCACTCAGGAACACCAATTGGTGGGAGGAAACCACATGTTACAGGTATCGACGTATATAAGGATGACTTGCCAGACATTCAAACCGTATGCTCATACAAAATACCTGTTTAAGCAGTGTGAGAGAGATAGAGACGAAAGTCCATAATGATAACAAGGTATGTAGAACACTCGGTATGTAAGTTTATGTATAGCATGTTTTTTATTAATTATTTACTGTATGCATAGCCTGGTTTGCATTAATTAAAAGTGTCTGCAATGCATAAAGTGGGAAAAGGTATTTATGTAGTGATGTCTTGCTGAGCATACTAACGCATGTAGAAACTGTGCGTCCAGCAGGGGGCTGCAAGGTACACATCACAGACACCACAAGGGATGCTACATGAGGGCTTTAAACAGAACAATTCCATGCAACCCACCATCAGTGGTAGGGTATGTCCAACAAGTACGTGCCATAGCAGGGGATAGTATATGTTGATATACTGTCACAATAGGCATGTGTATGGGCATATAATGACAATGACATGTCTAAGGTGGTCCCGCTGTGCAAGTATGCTTTGCATTATGGGATACTATGTGAAATATGTGTAATGTATAGTATTGTAGGTAGATATGTCAGATATTCTACACAGCATAGCAGGCATATCATGCATACCAAAGGTATCGTCTATTGGCATGTACAATAACAGGATACATATGGCTTGTAGGCACGGGGCATTGCAATAGCATGATAGCTAATCTAAATTGAAGGGCTACCAAGTAACCATGCACAAAGGACCTGTAATAGCTTCACAGGTTCATAGTGGGGTACTATGCAGTCTGGCAAGTCTATGTGTAAGCACAACTACAGTGTTCACACCAGTGGCACCTCTCTAGGGTAGTGTCCTGTGAACAGCAGAGCCATGTGTTACCTGCATCTCTGCAAAGTACAGCCACTGCAGTGATCCCTGGTGTACATGTGTCTCCCAATCACCAAGGGAGGTATCACATGAACAGTGCTACTGAGTGTCCCTGCGTGATGTACATAGGACTCATATTCCAAAGCATGGTGAGTGACCGGTTTGGGAATGTAACCCTCAAGCACATCCCACTCATTGTTGCGTGTGTGCACATATCCATGAGCATGTTGCTCACAGTGGCTTTTGCTTATGTCGCGTATGTGGAATATATCCATTAATATTGTTGTGGACATGGGCCCTGTCTGTTCAGCAGAGGTCACCCCTGAGTATGTAGTATGCAAATGTGTACAAATGTGGTGTCCGTAGTTCAGCCGCATACTTTAACTGTCGGAGCTCAATAAACGTCATGGCGTGTTAATGGTGTGGTATGTAAAGCTGTAGCTGTTGTGTAAGGTACACCCTAAATGGGGTGGTGTACCCTTGAATGTGTGTAGAAGTCTTGAGTTCAGAGGTGCAATGGGTTCCTATGTACCAGCTACACACCCAGTACAGATAAGTGTGGCCACGTAGAAGGATATCCATGCCACAGTGTCAATACGGTAACCACAGGAGTGGGTGCGACATATGTGTGTACTACAAACATGTACAATGTGACATATATGTAGGGGACTACCACCTATGTGATAGTCAATGGGTGAATTGTGTAATGGCAGCTTGAGGCCATGATATTCATATCAGGTATCTGTCACAGTGACACCCATATGGATGGAGTCAGTATCAGCTGGTGGATCAATCATGGCACTTTGTATGCAGTGGTTTGTAAAACTAGACAGGGAAAGTCCCTCTGTGCTAGCCTGTACCTCAGGGAAGCATATACTGAACATGAGGGGCCCAATGACTGAGGACTGTGGTATGGAAAATGTAACTGAAATGCAGTAGGTACTATGGTATGCTACCCTCATTGTGTGTGTCCTGTCCATGAGCCACGTTGCATAACATCCTGAGACATAGGGTATGATGTGCAGGTGGATGTGTATGTTGTCAATACCAGAATGGAGAACGGTGCTGAAAGGCAATGAGAGGACAATGTAGAATGTGTGGACTCCCGTACCATCATCAACTACCCTGGTATCTGTATGAAAGGAGTCCACCAGATGTAGAGGCCATGCTCTGGCCCTAACAAGTCCAACCCGGGCGGCATCAAAGGACCAGAGCCCAACAATATCTCTGTGAATGAAGTCCTTGATGATGTGCCCCATAGCCATGCAGAACAGTCCAGTCAGGTGTGTAGGACTATAGTCCCACTCATGCATTGTGGTGCCACCTGTGTGGAGTGTGATAAATGTTGCTGTGTGCCATTCAGGGGCCACAATGTCTGATACAAGGCTATTACTGAATATGGTGGCCTAGTGGGGAGACATGTCGTTCAGAGGTTTGTGGACATCACAGCCTGGGACTTTGGAAGGTGACATGGGGCCAGTGTCCTAGGACATATAGAGTGCAGGTTAGTACTGTGTAGGTGTGACCGCAGGACACTGCAATGTTCCTGCATGGATTGTGGCCCTGTAGTGAGTGAGATGGTGTAATGTTAGCATTGAATCCATCCGCCAGCATGTTGCCAACATGACCTGGATCTGTAATGTTCCTGAGTGACTGTTGAATGTGAGAGCAGATGTGGGTGTTGCCAACGACAACTGACATACCACCATAATGCCTTGAGGTACACCCCAGAAAGTGTCACAGTAATGTTTACGTAGCTAATCTTGGAGTATGTGATGAGGGATCCCATGACCCTACCTAGGCTGACCAGTGAGCTACCCCACCCATGGGATTGTACACCACTGTGCAACAGCCTCCACCTGTTGTTGTACATTATGTCCATGGAACTTGACCACCAGAGTGGCGTCTGTTATCTGGCGTGTACCATCATGGCTCTGTGTGGAATAGCATGATCCATGCAGTCATGTATGTGCTAATGAAGTGCACTGGGGTATGTTTCAGCATTTGTATGTGCATTGTCCATCTGCACGGGTGTCATGACGTTAACAACCGCTGTTGTAAGACGTCTGTAGTAGGCATTGTAGTACTCAAGTACTGTGTATGCCGTGAAGGGTGTGGTGCCGGGATGTGGCTAACAAGGTTGATTAGCATATGTTCAGAATCCACCAATGAGGGGATAACCCCAGGTGTGGAACATTAGTCACATGTTGGTAGTGTTCATGTCAAGGTTAATGTTGGTCTTGGAGGTGGTGTGTATGGGTTGATCCAGCCGAGTGGAGGTTATGACTCATGGATGTGTCGGTACATGAGTGGCTATCCCAGTTAAGTGTGGGGTAGTGTCAGTCACACATCAGTAGTAGCTGTCTGAGCCCTACTGTCCAGTACACCAACAAATGAGGTCTGGTAACCGTGGGGCATGTTGTTGAATCTGTAGCTTGTTACAATGTGTATAGCAGTTCTGGACACAGTTAGTTGCATGTGGAGCAGCTCTGATGCATTGTGCTAAGTAACTAGCCAGGATGTGTGTACAACATAGTGGGATATGGGAACACCTCAGCTGTGGGTGTGCCGGTCCAGGTATGTGCCTGAAAGGTATGGTTTGTCTATAACCTGTCATTGCAGGTGTGCTCTGCAGAGCCTAGAGGCAGGTCCCAGTCACTGCAGAGATATTGGAGTGGTGCATTATAAGGTGTGCCTTGCCTGCGTGCATCACAAAGGAAGATGCAAGCAATGTGTCACATGACCCCATGTCTTGCTTGCCAGTTCCCATTCTGCCGGTGACTGTTATTGGAAACTGTGCAAGACAGGCAGTATAGAAGCAGCAAGAGCCTTACATGTGATCTGTACTCCCAGGGCTGACAGGTGCAGGTCATCTGTGCCAAAGCATTGTGTTTGACCAGGTCAGTCAAAGCGGACAGATACCAGATGCCTGTGGAATGACAGCAGAAGCATAGGCAACTGTTGAAGTGACACAGTCAGTCATTGTACAGTGGTATCGAGTCCGGATGAATGTATAATGCTCCCCAGGACTAGGCCCACACCTTCAGGGCTACAACACTGGTGAGCTATTGCATGTCCCTGCACATGTAGCCTGTGAAGTGGCATCTCAGGGCATTCACACTAACATGGAGAATGACAGTCACATCATACCTGGTGAGGTGTGGCATGGGTGCATAGGTTATGTTGCAGAACCAGTTACCCGGCAGCAAGATGTAAGCGACTTCCACCTTGTGTAACCTGCGGTGTGGAGCTGCAGTGTGACTGCCTACAGCTCACCTATGACTGGTGTGTTGTGTATGTTATAACACCCTATTGGTTGTATGTGATGGGCACACATGAGTCTGTGGGCTATAAGTTGGTGATGTTGTGTTCCATGATGGGGGCTGCCTCTGGTGCCTACACAGAGTATGGAGAGGTACTGCACAAGTTGTCCTCATATGTGAGGCCTATGGTGGAGATCATGTGATACTATGTGATGAGTGGGGTGTGTTGCGAATGTTACACATCCCCACATGACTGTCAGGTGCAGTCAGGGTTGGTGACAGCATTACCCCCAGCAGGACTGCATAAGTGCATCCCCCACAGGCTGTAGTGTTGTATGTTGGGAGGTGAGCATTGAATGTGTACATGAGACAATTGCTCTATTGCCACATGTACGACATATGCATCATATAGACAGGCAATAGCACTGGTACGTGACAGTTGGACATGCCTGTATATACAACCATGTCTCACAGGATATGTGTGTTACATGTGTACAACAGCTGTTGTACCATAAGCAAGCTGGAAATTTTAGGACAGCCAGTGTACCTGTAGGAAATGTTGTGGAATGGGTGCTATATTAATCAGTAGCTCATGACATGCTCACAAGTTCTGACCAAGTGCCTAGCATGACCATACAATACAGATAGGGTGTTGGATAATATCAACCCACAAGTGGTGACGACAGTCATAATGGGTGGCACCACACTATAACCCTGCTGAGTATGGTGTGCATGTCAATGAACCATTATCACTGTAGATGTTAGCAGTACAGCTGTACAAGACAGTACGGATGTTTGATTACAAATACCTTTGTATGTCACAGGAGTGTTCTACCAGTGGCCTGTTGACAGACTCACAACTACAAAAGGTGCCAGAGTGACATGTGCATAGCACACCAGTGCCAGCTACAGTAGAACAGGGTTAATGTGTTGTACTGCACCCTCATTGTAGCCCATACCACACAGACAAATGTTAGGCATCTGTGTATGTAAGGATGTGAATGGCCATGACCTATGAGGAATAGCTGTGTCAGTGTTGTGAACAACATACAGAATGGGCTGTGTGGGTGAGGTGTGTGACATATGTGCACATTCTGATGGATGATATCAGCATTGTCACCGCTAGGTGAACATCCCTGTACCCATTAACTACCACCTAGGCTGTGGTCAACATTATTGACACTGTGTAGGGGATGGTGCTGTGCAGTACACCTCCCTGCCTTGGTGACATCTCCAGGCCCCTTGGGTAGTCATACTAGGTACCCATGTCATGACAGGGTGCCATCCATGAGCATGGAGATCATTGGACAGGCATATACAGCACTGGGGTGACCAATATTGGATGACATAGCACCTTTAAGGGGTAATGGCCATGCGTGGATGGGCGATACCAGTCTTCACAATCCTCACCTCCACTATGCAGCATGCTGTCTACCTTGCATAAAGACATTTGCTGCACCATGATGATGGACATGCTACATGTCCATATCCTGATCTGTAAGACATATGTCATGGACAGCCACCATCCTAATACTAGGATCGCCACATGCTGGACTGATCCCTGTGCCATACATGTGACATACTCCCACCAAACCATGCAACCCTGTCCATCAAAGCTGCACATGTCATCCCAGTCATACATGGTGTGATGGCCGCATGGTAGATGTAGTATCAACTGTCCGGATCAGTAATGTGGCACTGATGCACCTCATGGTGGCATACTGGCTGTCTGTTACAGCTAGGAAACCTTGCCCGTACATGCTACGGTTGATAACCATCCATGCGTATGACGTCCGACTAGCCATTGTCCCATGTCTATCACATGTGCAACACAGGCGATCCGTGGCAGGATGTTGAACAGCTGTACAGTGCTGTGTAGATGTATATGGCAAAACACATGCATGTAAAGGTGTCCATGCGTATGTGTGCATTGTCACTGCTCAAGTCCATTAAGGCTGTGTCTGTGTTGATATGTGACATATACACAGCATCAAGGTCAACAGCAGTACCGTGGACACATCCAGGCATGTGCAGATAGGTAAGAACACCAGTGCAGGAAAATAGACATGCCCACATCAAGACAGCATTCACATGGAGTATGAACACTGTAATGAGGTGATACACATATATGGTGATGATATCCAATGCATAACAGGTGTTACATGTGTGTGACACAAACACATCAGTCATGTCAGTGTCATGATGATTTGCAAAGATTACTGTGCAGATGTACTAGCTGTCATAGAAATGTATGTGCAGCAGTATCTCTGTACATCTCTGAAACTGTGACCTGTCACCATCATGATGTCTTACAGATAATGCCTCATACACGCCTTCCAGCGTAAAGCCGCCAGGAGGATGATGTCCTCATCCTGTACCTCCATGAGAACTACAAGGTGTTGTTCAGCCATGTGCCACAGCATGCCCAGCAGCGGGACGACCTGTGGCAAGATCTACGCAGGAGGGTGAACGATGTGGGTGGCCATAACCGCACCTACCATCGGGTGTACAGACACTGCACGGACTTGATACGACATGCAAAACAGCGTGCCACTGTAATCGCCAGGGAACAAGGTGGAACAGGTGGTGGGCCACCAACCCAGCCCCCACTCACACACACCGAGGAGCTATTGGCAAGTCTGGGGACACCCTCAGAACAGCATCCACACACACTAGCTGCCATTATGGAGGTGGGTGTCTCCCAAACAATGAGCCTGGAGTTGCCTGGTAAGTCAGTACTGCACATATGACTATTATATCCCATTTAGTTGCATGTGTCACTGTACATTATGTAAAGTAACAACATATGCAAGGTATGTGGACACACATGCTGCATACTACAGTATGCTACCCTGTGTATGCACACATGTGCATACTATATGCTATTATACAGGCGAATGTGTTAACATGCACAGTGCACCCTGTGGCTGTCAGACAGTCAGGGATAATGTTCATACTGCTGTGTCACCCCTATACAGTTACCTCTGGCGTGCCGCACAGACATGAGTCTGTTGCAGGTGAGACTGTCATCAGTATCAGGCATGTTAAAGCATAGACTTATTTGCCATGTGGCCAGTTAACAGTTGCACACTTGATGTTCGTTCCAGTCACGATATACAGGTCGCATCACCCATCATTCACATAGGCCACCCATGTGCAATATATACAAACGAAATGATACACCGACTTGAAGCCACAGTAGTTGTCATTGCTACATGTGTGGTCAGCTGTGCATACAACGGTGGAGGTGTTCTACAATGGAGGCATATGTAGTATGCATTGGAACAACATGTGTGGTACGCAAACAGTACCACACAGTGAGCTGTGATATGGGCAGCCCACAGGTGTCATCATTGTGTTATATGCCCCTGCATTGGGTGCACACATTGTGATGTGCCATCTGACATGTCCCAGACTGCAATATTGTCACACTATCCCATGACCCATGCCCCACATACCAAACATACAACCCCTTGTCTGCATAGCCCTGTGGATGGTGACATATCTGACATCTATGGGTGTATGTCATATGGGACAACACAGACATGTGAGATAGATGGCTATCACACACATTTGGTCAACACATGTGCACACATGGCCATGGGGGATGGCCAGAGACACGTAGCCACACAGTAGATGTGATGTGTACACACCCTGTTGCACACTGTCCACACATGGTCCAATTATAGCCTTAGTTGACTGATTATACCGTTGATGTGGTACACTGGGCATCCTAAAAGCCTGTGTACAGCTAGTGTAGGTGTCACTGAAGTCTACCATATAAGATCTGTTGAACATCATGACTGTGTCATAGCATGACAGTAGTCACCTGTACAGCTTCCACAGACATTGACACCACATCAAGCCATAGATACTGTACATTTCCCTTGCTGCTGTAGGACATCACCATTAGCTGTGCACCTCATGTGTGTGATATATTAATGTCATGTGGGAAATGGTGAATTGACATGTCCATTATGTGTGGACATGGTTGCCAGGCAGCTAAGACCCTGTAGTTGTTGTGCAGGGATGTCATCTGTAGGTCCTCCACTGACCTGTCACTTGACACAGCATGGTTTGGTGTGTATACACCTCAGCATCGTGGGTCACAATCCGCAGTTATGTCATGGGTATGCATGCAGTTATGGCTATGCAATGTGTACATGTTATGCATTGTACAGCAATATAGATGCCTCATGATGCCATGCAATGGCACATTGTCTTCACTTCACACTGTATAGCAATGTAGACGGCTCACACTACCTTTCCATGCTCATGCACATTTGCTAAACATGCATTCTATCTGTAGGGCATACAGACAACACCACAATGTGATGCCCATTATGATGCTGTACATGTGTCAGGACACCATTGTGTCAGACATGTATGCATGTTAATGCACACATCAGCAGATTACATGTCAAGGTCACGTCAGCCATGTGTACTGTTATCCTGTTCTGGTCCACATGGTGTATCATGGAGATGCATGCATACTACCATGATTGTGTGAACTGCATGGCTACTGATATGACACCTGCTTGCTGTAGTGTGCACCCCAGGGAGGTATGCTTACTAACACTATTAATGTCTGAGCTGCATGCCCTCTGCCGTATCACAGGCATGCTGCATGCCATCTGTCAAATCACATGCATGGTGTGTCTGTGTGTGTGTGTGTGTGTGTGTGTGTGTGTGTGTGTGTGTGTGTGTGTGTGTGTGTGTGTGTGTGTGTGTGTGTGTGTGTGTGTGTGTGTGTGTGTGTGTGTGTGTGTGTGTGTGTGTGTGTGTCTATTGTAATTTAGAGTCTTTCTTTGCATTCACAGGTGATGTAGGTGCATTACCCTCCTGCGGTCCATCTGATGCTAGTGTCCCCACAGATACTAGCAGTGATGAACATATGCATGAGGTACAGGCAGGGTTGTCAGGGGCTGAATCTGTGCCAATGGTTGCCATCCCAGCTATGTCCCCCTCATCCCTGCACACAGTTCTGCTGCCAACACATACCGCATCACCAGTGGCCATAGAGGAAGGGCAGTCAGCATCTGTTAGCGTGGAACAGGAGCGTGTGGTGGCTACAGAAGGTGTCTACACACCATGGTGTCAGTGTAATGACTGCAGATATGCCACACAGGCATGTGGCCGGTGCTGCTCATAGGAGGTCCTCTGGCAGACATGCACCTGCAGGACAGAGCGCAGCAGCTGGTTTCACCAGACACATGTTCCAGACTGTAATGGTGGCACAAGGACGTGCTGAATGGCAGAACAGAGAAGGGCAGAGGCTGCAGAGGGCTGCTATCTGTACCCTAAATGACAACATCCAGGCATTGGCAAATGCTCAACAGCAGATTGCTTATGTTCTGGACAGGCGATTGGGTGACATGGTCAGAATCCTTGACCGTGGCATGGCAATCCTCGAGCGCAAGCTGTCTGTGCTGGAACATCTGGTAGGAGTGAGGCGAAGGCCATGTAGACATAGGCCAGCTACACCACATAGTGCAGGTCAACGTGAGCGTGCCACCTCACATGCCCTCTCCCATAGTGTTGGTAGCAGTAGCAGTGCAGCTGGTGCTGCGCTGTCCACACCAGGACACAGCAGGCCATGTGGACATGGCCCTGGATGTTCCCAGTGTGGACACGGTTCCAGTGGACATGTGTCGTCGGACAGTAGCCAAGCTGTACCTCCGCCTGGTAGTGCCCGTGCAACTCCTGGCAGGCACAGGTCACGTGGCCGTGGCCAGACACAGTGAGCTGTACAACCTGGTCTGTACAATCTGGAGCTGTCAATAATACCCTGTGTAGGCCTCACAAAAGGCAGAACTGTGTGCACACATACACGCACACAGCAAAGACATCTGTAGGGCACCACAACACCCACATGCATACTGAACAGACACGTCCAATCATATCATTGGCCCTTACCCACACACAAGATGTCATCCATTGGTGCAGCCTATGCCCCTGGCAAACATTATCACCCTGTGCATATGATGAAGCCTGTGCCGCATCCCTGTCATCCACACCATTGGTGCAGGGACATGCTCAAATGGTCTGATGCCCAGGGTGTACAGAATAGTGAGAAGTGTATATTACATTAGTTGTGTAAGAATAGTGAGAAAAGTGTATATTACATTAGTTGTGTGTGAATAGTGAGAGACATGTATATTACATTAGTTATGTACTGGTGACATGCACCAGACATACCATGTAGTACAGGTTTAGCATGCATTGTTATATGTTCACAGTATGTGTCTCGGTAACAACAGTAACAGCATGTTGGTAATGATGCCCTGATTCCCTCCTTATGGTCTACTTGCATGTGCCTACAGGTAGCACTGTTTGCAGTCTCCCATGTGTAACTGTGGAGTACTCACAGGCACATATGGCAATATCAGCATGCTAGATGTAGCCTCAGCCTGACTGTTGGAAAGTCTAACATAACACAGATGTCCACACATATACTGATCCAGAAGCATGTGGGCAGGTTAATAGGCTACAGTGGCTAGAGACATGACATCCATACCAGGTCACATCACAGGTATGTTGACATGGTGCAGGGGTTGTACACAGCGGTCTGGCCAATGATAATGTTAGAGGCCACTTGATAGCATGAGGCCTCACTGTGTAGCAGTAATACCCTGTCACATTACAGGAACATGCTCACACTCACGGGGTCAACAACACTATAATGCACACCCCATAGTGTTGAGGTGAGGACCCTTGCCTATGTGGTCATCACCGTCACAGTACTGTGAACCCACACAACACGACGCAGAGAAAGAACATGTACAGGTAGCCAGTGCGGCTGAGACTGATGGCATCAACAGGGTAGTGGACTGCATCACCATGAGGGGTTAGGGATCCTGTGTGTTCTGTATGGTAGCATACACCCTCACTCCATGCACCAGACAGCCATACATACCTACATACACATACACACACACACTGTGGAGACCACAAATGTCATACACATATGGATAGCTGATGTGTGTGATACACACACCATACCTGCCTACGTCATGCTTTCCACACTGCAGTATGTACATATCTCTACAACAGTGTACAGGGGTGTGTAACAATTGGGATGTATTCCCCACCATATGTGGCATATATGGTCACACAAGCAAACACACATGGCAGTACTGTGAATGATACACCTGCTATATGATGATATGTCTGACAGACATACAGCAGTATTGGCTGCATTATGTGTACCAACCCTACCTTCGGCAATTGTGCTGCTATATGCACACGGGAGGATGTAAGTGTTACAGGTGTCAAGTGATGTACTGTTGGTGACACCTGACCACTGTGTAGGTTTTATGTCTCCACCATCAAGTAACGGTAACATAGGGTACTGTTTGCACATGTAATGGTAGGATGGCGTGTGACACACCTGTGAGCCGTCCCCGGCAAACATCCATCTACACAGGTGGATCACCACTTTATGTACACACATCCATCCATACCTGCTGTACATCCTACCATACTGTCAGTATGTCACCATATACAGGTGTCAATGACGGGGCTGCATTGCAACTGCATGTTGTAGTTAGGCACAGATTAGTTACTTACATCAGCTACTGCACATGCATAGCAGATGCATGCACACTACAGATTGTACATGTGTGTTGGTCCTACATGCCTGTCATGTAGCCATGTTTGTATGCATTGCAATTGGTGGACATGTGTGTTGACATACATAACACATGGACTGTTGTATGATATGATGGGTGTCATGGGTAACTAGTACAGAGGGAATGTGTCCTCGGTCAACATTGCTGCCTCATGTACTGTTAGCATTCAACAGCCATGGACCCACCTTCCATTTGCATGCGTATGATTGCTGTAGCCACTTGTCTGCACGGAGGACAGCAAAAGCTATGCTATGTACATATGTGTTGTGTGTGTGGTCCATGCACATATCCACTGCAATTACATGTATGACATAGCCAAACATGTGTGTTCATTGGTGTACAGCGACAGTCATCTGTCACAGCTGTGTAAGACCCAGGGCCCCTGGTATGTGTAGAGCCAACCTGTTTATGTACAGTGGTATCATTGCAATGCATAACACATGATGGAACCCTGTCGGTACATGTGTAGTCTGCACAGTTGCTGTAGACCTATGTACAGTGCAATTGTCATGAGTCACACGGTGTTGTGTTAATGTATGGCTGTGTATTGCTGGTCCAATGACATGGTGATGTCGGAGTGCTACATTGTAGATTGTGGTGTGTACCTCTGTGATATGCACCTGAGACATCTGTGATAGCTCCTGAGTGTGTACTGGTCAATACATGTGAGTGGCCTTCATGTACGTGGGGACAGTAATACCATACTGTGCCTTTCCGTGTTTAGAATCCATGTGCATGCAAAATGGCCCTTTGCAACTGCTAAGTGTATGAGCATGCCCAGTACGCCGTTGTGTAGATGGACACACAGTACACTTCAAACTGCGCCCTTCTGTGTTTAGAATCTGTGTGCATGCAAGACGGCCCTTTGCAACTGCTAAGTGTGTGAGCATGCCCAGTACGCCGTTGTATAGATGGACACACAGTACATTCCAAACTGCGCCCTTCTATGTTTAGAACCCGTGTGCATGCAAGACGACCCTTTGCAATTGCTAAGTGTGTGATCATGCCCAGTACACCATTGTGTAGATGGACACACAGTACATTCCAAACAGACATGTGATACTAAGCGTGTGGGCATGGCCATTGACATCCTGTATAGCGATAGTGGTCATCCAGTCAACAGATGTCCATTTTCAATGTCATGATGGATGCCTACATTGAACACAGTGGTTGCTGTCTTGAAGGGTGTACTGTCTGTGGCGTGTCCGGTATCTATGTAGTGTTGTTGTAGTGCGCCGTAGATATTTGGTTGCCCCGATCACACCACTGCCGTGTGTTTGTCTATGTCTACCTTGGGACAGTAATATGCTTTCAGACTGCTCACTCTCTATACATTCCCTATCGGCATCCTTGCCTTTGCGGATGATGTCAACCACCTAGAAGTATGCCTCTGGGAGTGCTGTGCTCAGTAATCTTGGTAGCGCATTCTGTAAATGCATAATGCTGTAGTGTGATAAGGTAGTTAGGTGTATGTTCGACTCCCAGCCCTGTCAAGTGTGTGTGTGTGTGTGTGTGTGTGTGTGTGTTTCCAGCTGCCTGAGGACACAGTAATGCTTTTAAATGCCTCACACCACATACATTCCCTATCGGCGTCTTTGCCTTTGTGGATGATGTCACCCACCTAGAAGTATGCCTCTGGGAGTGCTGTGTTCAGTAATCTCGGTAGCGCATTCTGTAAATGCATCATGCTGTAGTGTGTTAGGGTAGTTAGGTGTATGTACAACTCCCAGCCCTGCCAAGTGTGTGTGTGTGTGTGTGTGTGTGTGTGTGTGTGTGTGTGTGTGTTTGCGCACATGCTCCCATCTGCCTGGGGATGCAGTCTTGCTTTTAGACACCGCACATCACAGCAATTTGCTACCAACATCTTTGCCTTTTGCGGATGATGACACACACCTAGATGACTGCCTCTGGGACTGCTGTGCTTAGTAATCTCATTAGCGCATTCTGTAAATGCATCATGCTGTAGTGTGTTAGGGTAGTTAGGTGTATGTTCGACTCCCAGCCCTGCCAAGTGTGCGTGTGTGTGTTTGCGCGCATGCTCCCATCTGCCTGGGGATGCAGTCTTGCTTTTAGATGCCGCACACGACAGCAGTTTGCTACCGATGTCTTTGCCTTTGCGGATGATGACACGCACCTAGATGACTGCCTCTGGGACTGCTGTGCTTAGGAATCTCGGTAGCGCGTTCTGTAAATGCGTCATGCTGTAGTGTGTTAGGGTAGTTAGGCATATGTTCGACTCCAACCCTGCCAAGTGTGTGTGTGCGTGTGTTTGCGCACATGCTCCCATCCGCCTGGGGATGCAGTCTTGCTTTTAGATGCCGCACACAACAGCAGTTTGCTACCAACGTCTTTGCCTTTGCGGATGATGACACGCACCTAGATGACTACCTCTGGGACTGCTGTGCTTAGTAATCTCGGTAGCATGTTCTGTAAATGCGTCATGCTGTAGTGTGTTAGGGTAGTTAGGTGTATGTTAGACTCCCAGCCCTGCCAAGTGTATGTGTTCGCGTGCATGCTCCCGTCTGCCTGAGGATGCAGTTTTGCTTTTAGACGCCGCACACCACAGCAGCTTGCTACCGACATCTTTGCCTTTGCGGATGATGACATGCACCTAGATGACTGCCTCTGGGACTGCTGTGCTTAATAATCTTGGTAGCGCATTCTGTAAATACATAATGCTGTAGTGTGTTAGGGTAGTTAGGTGTATGTTCGACTCCCAGCCCTGCCAAGTGTGTGTGTGTTCGCGCGCATACTCCCGTCCGCCTGTGGACGCAGTTTTGCTTTTGGACACCGCACACCACAGCAGTTTGCTACCGATGTCTTTGCCTTTGCGGATGGTGACACGCACCTAGATGACTGCCTCTGGGACTGCTGTGCTTAGTAATCTCGGTAGCGCGTTCTGTAAATGCGTCATGCTGTAGTGTGTTAGGGTAGTAAGGTTTATGTTTGACTCCCAGCCCTGCCAAGTGTGTGTGTTTCCAGCTGCATGACAACAGTACATTGCTTTTACAGTATTCACTCTCCATAACATCCGTGCGGCGTCTTTGCCTTTGATGCTGCTGTCTGCAGGCTAGACATGTGCCTGTGTGAATCATGTGATCCACTGATCACGGTAGCGCGTTTTGTAACTACGTGATGCTGTCGTGTGGTTCAGTGCTTATGTTTATGTTCTGCTCCCAACCCTGCCATGTGTGTGTGTGTGTGTGTATCTATCTACATATATATATATATATATATATATATATATATATATATATATATATATATATATATATATATATACATATATGTAATATATATTGTATATAGATATGTATGTTGGGATTATCACTCTTGACTCTGCTGCATTGTCTGTACGTGAGCACCATGGATGTATGTACATCTGCTATGGCTCTGTGACAGTGCACATACTGTGTGCTGTAGTGATCGTGGGTTATACATGTGTAGTGACTGGTTATTTTGTTGCTGGGTATTACACGGGCATTGGAAACAATGTTAGTGCAGCACCTTTGACTGGTCTTATGCAGATCTCGGCAACAGTCAGCAGTGGTTATTACATTGGAGTGTGAGTATGGCTCATATCCCTCTGTAGTAACTGTCAATTCTATGCACCTCAGGTTAACATTACAGATGCACGTTTATCCACAGGTTGTGGTACAGATCCCAGGACTATATGTGTAGACATTGACATGTGCAGGACTGAGTTGTGTTGGATACTTGGAGGGGTGTCCATGGCCAGTAATGGGGATCTCTACAGCCTGGCAGGTACTGTCTGTGACTGTCCCACAACCTCCTGTATATGGCTGACACATGCTGTACCTGTGTTTATGTAGAAACACACACGTACCACAAACAGCTATGGCTATCACATACACACACCCATTGCACTACCATTGGGCCATGCAATAACTGTTGTCCCTCACACACACACACACACACACACACACACACACACACACACACACACCTACATGTACATTGGATGGCTCTATGACAGCTCTGGACATGTTAACACCACACCCTGTGCATATGATGTCACCTGTGCCACCACCTGTGATGTGTAACATTGATGCAGTATCTGACTAACCTGGTGCTGCTGCACACGGTGGCTTTATTCCACTGTATTGATGTTAGCATGCTGTTAACACACAGTGTGTTACTTCCAGGTGTACTTCAGCAGGCATGATGCATTGCAGCTATGACCATCACTGTAGCATAGTTTACAGCACTGTTACTTCTGATGTTGTAGTCTCCATCCATGTGCCATTTCACTGATGTGTGTAGTATTGGCAGCATGTGTCTCTGTGTGTGCAGTATGTGTGTGATTTGTGTAGTACACATGTATACATACTTACATACGCATACATGACATTACACGGGCTTCACCATTCGTACACTAGCTTACTAGTTCTTCCACACATGCACACAGGCTAACACACATGCACACATGCTTACTCAGGCTTACTGGCATGCACGGGTGCAGGCACACTGTGGGCAGGTTTGCAGGTCACATCGGTGGTATCCATGGCGTACGCCGTCAGTCTCCTGACGTTCCCTAGGATAGCTCATGACACGTCTCTTCCATTGAGTACTGACAGCATATATGAGACACTGCTCCGGTGAGGTTACAGTGTTTTGTACATACACACTCATGTTGTCACCTATCTTCTACTCTAATAGTCCCCTTAACCTACACTACACTGTGGAGGCTTGGTCCATATGGCATGACATGTTGTGATTCACTATCCTCAGCCTCACTTGCCTCACATTGCCTACAAATGTTTTGTTACATCTCTGACAGAGCGCTTCCACACATAAGTACCAGTACGCAGTAGCCATGTTGTCTCTAGCTTGCCATTCATCTGCATGGCGTACTAACATCCAACTAAACCTACATTTTGTATGTATATTGTCCATATGTCTTGTTTTGAAGCGCAGAGCATTCTCATGGCACTGCACTACACTTCCACACCAGGGATCGGGGGAGGACAACTACTGGTTCATTGATATCCAATGGACAAAGCCGCCACTGGCCTTGGACTTGGACATTGGCATGCTTCTTCGACTGTATTCATACTGTATTTGCAGCTGTCATTGCTCCGTTTAGCAACGTGCAAAACATTAGTTGCATAACATCCAGGTACATTTCTGCACATAACTCTGCTCTTGCACAGACAGCTTACTGTTTCATGTATCGCGTAATTACGTAGGGTTACCACCTGTCCCACTTTGCGAGGGACAGTCCCTCTTTGGGCAGTTGTGTCCTGCAAAAAATATGAAAAAAGTGGCAAATGTCCTGAGAGTTTAGGACAAAATTAGTTTCTATATTTTATGTCATAGTTGCATAAAACAGTTATTCTGTATCTGAAACACCGAAATGTTATACGAAACAGAATAAGGAACTAAAATGCTACAAGAATAGACTTTTATTCAGGCAAAAAACTGAAGTTCTGTCCTTTGTACTGGCAGTGGGTATGTTTTGCCCTGCAAAATCTGATGTGTGTAGCACAAATGTCCCACTATGGGCATTTGGAAAGGTGGCAACCCTATCATTACATCATTTGCATAGCTTACATATACAAATGGGGTATGTTGCAAATCCCAACATTATCTGTGCAATGTTCGTATTACGGGTGGTCTTGCACGCCCCTGCAGGTGTTTGCTGATTAGCCTGGCAGTCATCTTTCCTTGCTGTACTCTCACTCAATCCATACACGCCGAAGGTGTCATGTATCATGGCCTAGGCTTTGCTGTGTGCTATGACTATTTGTGATGTATGCATGGCTGTGGGTATGTCCCACTGTCATCATTGGTAAAAGTGACACCCTATAGGTACTTCCTGTAGACTGCTGTGTCATTTGACATGTCAGCGCATACCTGCGTATGAACTACCTACTGCAGTGCTTTTCATACCTTCTGAGTTATCTTACAGTCGATAATGCTGTTTCCTCAGACATGTATCTGTTTCAGATCATACCTATCAACCTCCTGGTGAAAAACATCTGTACAAAGCCTAACATGATGGGGGGACAGATAGGGGCAGATTCTACATATTGTTCTTACAAACGTAGATAGTTGACAGTATTATAGGTTTTGCATTAGTATGACCTTTCTGAGGGATTTGGGGTCTTAAACATATATGTTTATCATTATTTAATGACGTCAGTTCTCAGGTATTTGGCAGACAGGTACAGATTGTGAGAGGAACACACCACACATATGAGGCATACATCTGCACATTCGTACAGTTGTGAGGTATGTTTCTGATACTGGACATCAATTTCCTTACCCCAATACACACAATACATGGCACCATCACAGGCCAGTTACCATTACATTCCTATTGCAGGACACACCCACCCACTGGGTTATATTCCTCACACAGGCCAACAGGTGCTTATCCACACTAAATATTCCATCATGTACCTTATGTGTATGCCGGTATTTGTGCTTTCCGTCAGTGGCAGAGCTCACGTATGAGTATGGGGGACTGGACACTATCAGTGACACTGCATGACACCCTGAGGGACACATGTCTTTTGAGTATAGTAACCTTCCACATTGACTTTCACAGGCCATACATAGTAATTCACATTTGTGGACAAACATGCTTATGACTTGTACATGTTTTGTCATTTGTCCTGACGTCTTTCTTCTCACCTGTTCATCTAGTATCACTAGTTCTGTACATTTCATTAGGACGGGTTACCTTCATACCTCTCACCTGTACACATTATGGGTATATGCTCTGGGGTTTGACCTATGATTCTGTTACATTTGTCATGATAATGTGCCTTTCTGGTAGATTGCTGGCAAGCCATGACGGACTGTGCGGTTAGGTAATCATGACTGACATTTCTATTTCATGATTACTAACTCTCATAACATTCGTATTCCTGACTATGCAATTATTCTATCAATGGTCTGACTTTGTCTGAGGTATATTTAATATAGTCCCTATTTGTCTGTCGTGTAGTATGCCTTAGTCCAGCTGTCTTATTCTGACATTCTGGCAGGTATGGTTACCATCTTGGTCGTATGCGTGTCCATCCATGATAATCGCCTACATGACACTGATATAGGTCCCTACGTCTTCCCCCAATGGTTTGCACAATGTCCAGTAAATGGGTTGCACCTTTTTGGAGAATGTAGGCGTGTGCTATACCCACATAGGTATATTGATCACTCCCATGGGGCGTACCTAATAGATCTGTGCCAACCAACACCTTGGCCCAATTCTGCATACCCATGATTCCCATACCTGACACACCTCCACAGTACCCATTAGACATGTTTAATGTGAGCGATAATAAAGTGTGAGGACACTTCTGAGCACTCCCCACTCTGCGGATATCAGCTTGTACGTCATACATTCAATCGATCCATGTGTTATTACCCTTACACCTGCTACTGTTGCATGTACACCTATATCGTAGTTGCAGGTGTGACTTCTTTTGCATCAGTGATGGTTGGCACTTCATACAGGATCAATTTTTGGGGTCCTGCAAAGGACACATATTCATGTTTAACGTGCAGAACTTGCAGGCTCTGTCACACTGGTACTTTCCGGGCAATGGTTTGGAAACCATCGGTATATTCTCCTTTCATGCATGTCTGTCTGTCTATCCATATTAGCTATACCGTGACCTATTTATGTACATGTGTTATATGTACAGGGACATATGTTTGTTGTGTATATATCTATTCATGTATCGTGTGTGTAAAGATTTATATATGTACATATATACATATATCTGTGCATTCCTCATCTCGTAATTTGCTTTGGATTATGTCTGTGGATATATGTGTATATATATATATATATATATATATATATATATATATATATATATATATATATATATATATCTCCATATCATACCTTTCAACTGTACAGATTTCCGCTGCATGCACAGCTGTTTGTCTCTTATCTTTGGTCCATTTTTCATAACCTTGTGTCTATCTGGCAAGTTAGTGGCATATCATTAAAGACTTGACGTTGGTAAATAATGACAAACATTTCAGGTTACGACTTCGTACCCTTCAGAGAATCCATGCTAGTGACACACCTGTTATTCTATCCACTTTCTATGTTTGTTAGGGCAATATCTGGGGATTGTCCCTATTTTTACCAGTTGTTGTCATGGCTTTGTCTGGTTTCGTACTTTATGGGTTTAACAGGTATGAGCCATGTACATAGAACGTGAGGAAAACACCGTTCATTTTCTATTCTGTGAGCAGATTACACACGCGCAGATGCACTTGCATATCCTTATTGTGGGTTACATGTGCTTCATAGATAATTGTGCTTCCGTGAACTTTCATAATTCTGACCGTAACAGTTACATATCTGTATTCCAGTTTGCGGACTACTGCGAAACACACGTTCACCTTTACATATTTAAATGAGTGTACTGCACGAACGCTTTCATTACACTTTCAAGTTATATGTGCAGTGGTCGTAGGTCAACCGGGACTGCATTCACATTGGCTGGATACCAGAACCACTATTCTATTGGTGTTTTCCCTCATTGATATGCATACCCATAGTACTTAGCTACATCAACATACGCCTCACCGCTTCACCTACGACACAGGCATCCATTCTCTTGCTGGGAAAAAGGCGGTACTACATATTACACATTCCCTATTGCCTACTGCTGTGGACTTCGGCTGCATTGTTAATCACTCCGAGGATATGCAGAACACCAAGGCATATAGTCCAGCCACATAGAGGTCTTTGATTGTCAGGGTGTTCATGTAGTGATCTGGGTTTAGGTTTGTCCACCTGGTAAACGGAACTTTCTTGGCCAAGGTCAAATGTCAGATTAAGCATATGGACAGGGATAATCTCCCTATTTTGAAGTTTTACCTGTGTTTATAGACACAGGTGTTTAGGCACCTGTCAGCAGCTTATTCTGTTGGCATTACATATTATGGGTGGGGTTGTTATAGTCCATACTCCACGGTGAGGGGTGTTCCCATTCACATTTGACTATTACCTGTATACAGTCATACGGGGATTATAATTTTTGGACATGAAGTGACTACAGGTATGCAGTTGTACATTACACAAGTGTGAAGGGCTGTTCCTGTAAATATGTACGGACCATGCCTCTCAACCTCTTAGAGCACAGAACCTGTGCAAAACCTACACGATGGGGGAACAATTAGGGACACATTTTAACGATTGCTCTTACAAGCTTAGAACGTTGATAGAATGCTAGGTTTTGCATTAGCATGACTTTTCTGCAGGTTGTGGAGTCTTATACTCAGGATATTTCTCATTATTTAGTGACGTCAATCCTCAGCTATTTACCACACTGGTGCAGATTGTCAGAGGCACACACCAACACTATGGGGCGAACCTGTGGTCATTCTTAGGGTTGCCACCTTTTCGACTGCCCAAAGTGGGACATGTTCTGTAGAGATGTCAGATTTTCCAGGACAAAACATACCTACAGCCGTGCATAGTACTGAACTTTAACCTTTTTTGTACATATAATAGCTTATTCTAGTAACATTTGAATTGCTTATGCTACTTCACATAACATATTGAGGATTTATATATAAAATAACCATTTTATGCGACTATTAAAGTAATTTAGGAAATAAACTTACATGACATTTGCTATATCTTGATTTTTTTTCACAGGACACAACTGCCTACAGAGGGATTGTTACTCGCAAAGTGGGACAGGTGGTGACCCTAGTCATTCTGCGAATATCTGGACAGTTGAGTAGTATGGCACAGACCTCTGTAATACGCTGTTGTGTTCTGGCATGGCAGTAGTTCAGCATTAAAGACTGCAGTCGGAACATGCTGACAGACAGTTAGGTTTCAGACTTCATACTCCAGACATTAATGCCAATGTGCAAACTGTTATTCTATCAAATTCTATGTTTCTAAGAGATATGTTTACAGATTGTCCCTGATTTTGGACCTTTGTCTCACTTATATTCACGGCTCTGTCCAGATATCTTGCTCACACAGATTGACAGGTATGGTCAGTCATGACTGCACACAGTCAGTGTCCCTCACACTTGATCAGGGTTGACCTGTTTACGTAGTGTCTTCCTCACCCTCATGCCGTTTTCCACTTTGCAAATGTGTGCATTATATTCTCCCTCCTATTCGTGTATGGACAAGTGCATCATGGGAAGGTATTTTATCCTGGTTGGTAGGTTATGCATGCCCACTTAGGGCTGGAAGTGTCATGGACCTCCACTGCACATTCTGACTTGTGTCCAGATATCTACTGGATTGGACATCATGTCGTCATACCCATTCTACTATTTACACAAGTTGGTCATCCCGTGAGGGATATCCCAAAAATTGGTCAAAACCAAAACAAGTTAGATAAGGAAGATTTTTGTGGCTGCACGAAAATGTGCAGTGGGTTTTACCTGCAGGGGATACATGGTTTGCAATCCTGACACTGCCTAGGGTGACAATACCTACTACATATGTGTAGGGGTCACTGTGTGTAGCTGTTTCTGCAACAAACCAGTGGACCAAGTACGGCTGGAGTTGCTGGACGTTCTGGTATAGTGGCAGGTTGTGTGTTGTGGAGGGTATACTGGGTAGGCTATTATGCATCCAGGTGTGTTGCGTTTGTTATGGCCAGTTCCATCAGGACCCATCTGTGGGTATGTGACGGTGCCGTATCTATACATTTGTCTCGCATATTTCCATATTCATATGTTTGTGGGATTGTGTTCTACACTATGGCCTGCCTGCTTGTCTTGCAGCTGTTTCTACATGAGGTTGTGTTTCTTTCCACTTCACCCACTGCCCCCTCATACACCTCCGGTTCACTTTTTCTGCATACGACACAAGTATCGCCTTTGAGGAATTTACCATTAAACACACACCCCTCACACGCAAATTACTCACACCCCATAGAGCACTACTTTCGTTGTTGGCCCATGACACGGCCAGAGTTACACATTGACTACCCTACATGTGTCAGATACCTTTATGGTTGTGTGGACTACCCTGCCATGTTTGCTTTCCACATGCTATACCTCACGCACATAGGTACACGCCCTTACTTCACTTTCATTACTTGGTTGGTGTATCTGGGTACTACCCGTTCGACTGTGTCACATACATGTTCGGATTATACAGCTGACATCCGGAGTTTGCCAGCCTGTTCTACTCATTGGTAGGATTGCACCTTTTCCTATGTCCAAGCTATTCCTTACACATGTCTGACCGTTGTGGACATTGCCTCCCCACAGTCAACGGTTGTGTTTCCACCTTTTCAATTGGCCACAGTGTGACATAGGGTTACCACCTGTCCCACTTTGCAAGGGACAGTCCCTCTTTGGGCAGTTGTGTCCTGACATGTAATTGTCAACATGGCAAATGTCCTGAGATTTTAGGACAAACATATTTCTTATATTTTATGTGATAGTTGCATTAAACAGTTAATTCTGTATCTGAAATACCTGACTGTTATGAGAAACAGAATAAGCAACTAAAATGCTACAGGAATATGCTTTTCTGTAGGCAAAACAGTTATGTTCTGTCCTTTGTACTGGCCGTGGGTATGTGTCGGCCTGTACAGTCTGATGTCTGTACCAAACATGTCCCACTTTGGCCATTTGTAAGGGTGGCAACCCTACTGTGACAGTTGCGGTGAACACAGCATATTTTACAGGCCGACACATATCCACGGTCAGTTCAGCAGATAGAACTTACAATTCATGCCTATATCTAAGCTTATTCTTGTAGCATTTTGGTATATTATTCTGTTTGTTATGACATTTATGTATTATCCGTCCAGTGAAATATGTTTAATGCAACTATTGCATGATGTCTATGGAGGAATTATGTCCTATATTCTCTGGACATTTGCCAGTTTTACATGTTTGTGTCAGGACACATCTGCCCACAGAGGGACTGTCATGCACAAAATGGGACAGGTGGTAATCTTGGTCGACGGTACGGATCATACTGTTCCTTTTGGCCTACATGTGTTCGTGTTGTTATGGCTCATTTATATGCTCCTTCTTTTTCGTTTACATGCGTATGCTATTCCCTATCACATTTGGTATGTGAAATACGGACATACCTTTTGTATGTGACTATTACATGGCTTGTGGGATATGATTCAGACATACGGTCACTACCTATATCTACATTTCTCCTCATGTATTTTGTTATGGACACATCTGCACAGCTATGTTCCCTCCCTCAAATTATGGGTCGGCTGGTGACCCTCTCCGTTGGACTGGACGTACCTACTGGCAGTGCGCTAACATCTGATATGTTTCACTTCCACATGGTATAGCTATCAACACTACATTGGACTACAGGCACACGATTTTCCTGTCATTTGTTCATGGGTAGGGACCTGTTATTCCCTACCGTGCATTTGTATTTGACTCTTCATTTGCTGTTCGCAGGGACTCTGCTTTGCATACGTTTCAGTCTCCACAGACACTGATAGGTACGATTACTATTGCTGGCGGAATATAATATTCAGCACTTTAGGTTGCTCCTCGAAAGCCGACATTGACATGCCTCCCTGAGCAACTTCGATACGCCCCTTGCACTCGCGCACATTTCCTATGCACGTGGCTGTGGCAACTGCGCGCCTTCATTAATATGCATATGGCGCATCTACTCCACATCTACGCTGCACGGCTGGTGCAAGCCTTACGCCAGACTTGCACCGATCTTCATGAATCCGGGGAAATAAATAAAAGAAATTTATATAAGCAATGTACATAAAGTAAGTATATGGCAAGACAATTACTATGGAGATAATCTAACTTTACTATAATTGCATTGCAAAGTTACTCAACAAACACTATTTGTTTTTAATCTCTGCTTTTAATTTCTGTGATTTTCATTCCTCACACAATTCCACAGCAAGCAATATTCTTTTTTTAAACACCTTTGTTGAATTATCACTTGTTAAATATATAAACTTACATTGATATAAAAGTAATCAAACCATACTAACAAGTTCACATTTACAAACACCATAATTCACATTTATTGTGATATATCATATAAGCTAAGCAATACTACAGAAATTATTCAATTCCCATCTTCTCTTGAACCTCAATCCTCCTCCAAAACTTTTTTCTGAATGCATTGTTTCCAGAATTTCCATTTTTCCCCAATGTAATTTGTTCCTACCCTTTTCTAAGGATCCCACTTCCTGATCTTTTATCTATTACAATATTCAGTACTTCATTTATAGTTGGTATAGATTTTGAGTTCCATTTTCTAGTAAATGATTTTTGGCAGCCATGAGAATTAAACTGATTAAGGCCTTATTATTTCAAGACAATACAGATCCTGTATCCTAGCTCAAAAAATAATTTCCTTAGTTAAACTCATTTGCTCACCCATTATTCCTTGTAGAGTCTCTGTAGGGTTTTTTAAAGTCAGTCAATTCATTACATTCCCAAAACATATGTTTCCAGTTACCTCTTTGTTCCCTATCACACCTCCAACATTTGCCATCTACCCTAGGAAAAACTCTTTAGAGTCTGCTTGTGGTATAAAAATATCTATGCAAACACAGGTAAAAATCCTAAATCTTCTATATTTTGTTGCATATTTGATATCAATCCCTGATAGGGAAGGCAATCATTATCATGCAATGCAGGTGTCTCCTTGGCCTCTTCCCAATCTATTACCTTTCATTCTCCAATTATTTGTTCCCAATACCTTGGTTCCTTTTACATTTTCTTCATATAAATTCCAGCCCCCTCTTGCCTGTTCTCTGTACCACTAATTGCAGCCATCCCTTTTGGCAGAATCTCCCCCAATACCTTGGTTCCTTTTACATTTTCTTCATATAAATTCCAGCCCCCTCTTGCCTATTCTCAGTACCACTAATTGCAGCCATCCCTTTTGGCAGAATCTCCCCCAATACCTTGGTTCCTTTAACATTTTCTTCATATAAATTCCAGCCCCCTCTTGTCTATTCTCGGTACCTCTAATTGCAGTCATCCCTTTTGGCAGAATCTCCCCCAATACCTTGGTTCCTTTTACATTTTCTTCATATAAATTCCACCCCCTCTTGCCTGTTCTCAGTACCTCTAATTGCAGTCACCCCTTTTGGCAGAATCTCCCCAATACCTTGGTTCCTTTTACATTTTCTTCATATAAATTCCACCCCCTCTTGCCTGTTCTCGGTACCTCTAATTGCAGTCATCCCTTTTGGCAGAATCTCCTTATCTCATTTCTTCATTCCCACATTAGCATAGCTCTTATTATACTTTCAGCTACTTTATGAAAATAATATTCTGTATCACTCTTATTGTTTTCCTTAGGGATCTGGATCAAAAATTCCATTCTTTCCTTATTTTTTGAATTATACCCCCCACTCACTTCACCATCATGCCTTTCCATTTTGAATTGTAGCTTCCTGCCTGTATTGTGTACAAGAAACTTAACTGTGTAACTCTAAAATATCCATTCAAATCAGGTAATCCAAAATCTCCTTGTTTTATTGGAAGGATCAACTCTCTAGCAAGTAATATTCTTAATATAGTCATAGTAAGTTCTCAGATAAGTATGGTTTTAATAAAGATCCATTCATTCATATGAGAAGGGGGTAGAACATACAGTCTCTTGGGCTTATATTCATAAATATTTTGTTTATGGAGAAGTACTAATTAATGTGAGGCATTATTTGGTTATTCTCTCATAGTTTAATGAAATTTGGCTAGATGCGCACTATGTAAAACATTTATTTGAGATGTATATCTAACCACATTAGTCATATCCCATTACACTACAAGAGAAACCATCAGCTTATACTAATTATCTGTCCACAATAAGCAAAATGTTTATGAATACCACCCTAATTAATAGGCCATATTCTTGATTACATTTGTCTATTAATATTTTAAATATTAATCAGGGTATTGGGCGATAACATAAAATAATAACTAAGAGATTTAATTCTGGCATATTTATTTACTTTTTAACCTAGCATTATCAAAATGTATGTGATGAGCCAGTTATTTAGTAATAGGCATGAGGAATGCTGTTTCAGGACTGATGGGTTTATATGAAATCTATACAAAGTTAATTTAGTTCGGTTATGTTTTTCAAGTCTGCTAGAGTAACCATAACATTCCTATTTGTTTCATAATTATAATTAGAAAACAAGAAATGCAGCATTTCAAAGTTTTACCCTTTATTCATATTTGTTTATTATTTCTTTATTCTTCTAACTTGACAGCAGCAGTTTACATTGTTTATTTATGTATTTAGATTTTGATGACAGGGTAGGTAGACTGGTCCAAAGCCCCTTTTCAGTCATGCCTCAGGCAACAGGGGCAAAATAATAATATACTAACAATAGATTCTACAAAAAGTAAAATTTAATTATCATCATCATCATCAATCCCATGTTTCCAATATGGAGTCAGGGTATCACTTTAACTGTTGTTATCTCTCTCATTGCAGTACTGCTGTCCTACCTTCTGCATTTGTCATACCTGACTGTCACGGCTCATCTCTCATGCAATGCATTTCTTGGCTAGAGTTCCTTATTTCCCCTTTCCTTTCCAAATCTCCTTCACTAAATAATTTTCTGCTTTCTTAAACATGTAGCTAAGCAACTATAATCAGAGTTTTCAACCTTCTCTGCAACTGGGGTTACTTAGCTTCTGCATTAAAGACCTAATTTCTTTGTCTGTAGCACAGTGTACATCCTACAAACCTTCTCAGACTACTCATGTCCATCTCCTCAAGCTTCCTTAACTGCTCTGCCTTTACTACCAAGGGATTTGTATCATACAGTAGTACTGGTCACACAACTGTTTTGTACAACTTACTTTTCAACTTCTTTGGCATTCTTTTGTCAAGCACTATTTTGACCTCCTCATTCAGAGTTCTCATCTCCTCAACTACCCATCCTAGGTACTTAAAGCTGTTAGTCTGTCCCACTATTTTCTCATTTATATCAATTTTCAGCATATTTGGATTCCCCGTTTGCTTCCATGACAACTGTCTTGTTTGTAATCTTGTTTCATGTTATGTTCAGCTTTGTAATCCAGTCTCCTATGATTTATTGCAGCTCCTGTTCAGAGACTTCTTGTAGGGTGAAATTGTCTGTATACTGCAGCTTTATTGATCTGTTCCCTCTAACCTTTCTACTAATGTAGTCCATCACCAGTTTGAGGAGCAGTGGGCTCAAAGCTGACCCTGACAGATACCCACTGCCTCTGGCAACCCCTCTGTGCATCAGAACACTGTTTGCAATTGTGTCATTGGGTCTTTGTACATAGGTTGCACTAACTCTATCGACGTTTATGGGACATAACCACTGCAGGACTGTCCAAATCCGGTTTCTTGGGACCTTGACATCTGACTTCTCCAAGTGCTGGAATGTCCAATTGGATTCTTTTCCCACCTCCGACTTCTTTGTTCTTAACAAATTATTGCTTAAGAAAGGAATTGTTTTGTAAAAAAAAAAAAAAAAGTCATTGGAATATAAAGAACAAGTACGTGGAATTACTTAAAAAATGATAAGATTTTCAAAATCAGTAATATTTACGTAAAATGTTTTTTTGAGCTACACACATCCATTCCAACTACTACAAAGTGAAAGTTAAACTGCATTAGTGAAAAATACTGTGGAATAAACAAAGCTTTTAATTATGAACTAAACACAAAAATGATTTACCACAGTGAAGGATAGTGAAAGCAACAAGCAGAACAGAGAGCAGACTTACAATATGCAACTCTTATAGTTGTTTTCTATTTGGCAATTGCATTAACCTCTAAATAATGACAGGGTTCTTCTTAATATCTTTATGTGAAACATTATAGGTATAGTACAAAGCTGGTCTTTTTTCCTATCTATTTCCCATCTGCTCCTTCACGTCTTCATTTCTTTTGAAATTTTCAAAATTAAGAAAAAAAATACTACTGATCTTTTTGCTAAATAAGTTTTAAAAAGTTCTGTAAAACATCCTGCTTTAACTATGGTAAAGTTAATGCAAGCTTATTTTTGCTAATTTTCCTGGACGAGGATTGAGTGTTATACCCCAGGGCATAAAAGGAGCAAACTGCACATGTTGACGGCATAGATAGGAGCTGAATGACAAGAAGTCCACTACAAGTCACTACTGATCTCTCTGTGTGTAGAGGTATAGAAAAAAAACCTAAAGGAAAATATCTACGGAAATACTATAGCTCTTGTTTAAATCACAAATGCTGTAACTACAGCAGGTTTTGTTTTAATTCCAGTCATGGAATGTCAATAAACCAAAATAGTTAATGTCCTTGTTACATTTTTTTAGGATTCATGACACAGAGCCTAAAATTGGGAATATCCCACAGAAATTGGAATTGATAGCAGCCCTAATTCTATCCTGTGGAGGCTATGAGATTTTAAATATTTTTTCAGCTGGCACTCAGTTTGTCAGCAAGTGTTTCATGCTTCTGGGACTTGGTGAGTTTGCATGATCTTTCTGCTGTCACTCAGTTTGTCAGCAAGTGTGGTGTAATGCCTTGAAGTCTGATCACCACTGCTGCTGCATGCTTCCACACACCCATAATGCTCTGCTGGAATGCATGCAGTCTTTGGCTGGGTTTATGTTCCCAAACCCTGTGTATATGAAACACACCTCCTGGTTATCATCCAGAGAAGAGATGGGTGATAGGATCTTACCAACACCATCATCCTGTGATGGCAAGCTAGAATTGGGTGTTCATTCTATCCGTCCTTTGCTGACACAAACAGTGTCTGTGCAACTGGTCAGCCCTGGCTTAGATTAGTCAGAGTGTTTGCATAGCCATTAGAAGTTCATATGTTCTTTAATACTGAATGTTTTGTCTCCATAAATCTTAATTTGGTGGAGGATACTTTGATGCAACTCTAGCTGTCTGAGGTGCCTTTTAGCTTTTTCCTCCTTATGCAGATGTACTGTGGCTAGACTGTTTCATTGCTTGTTGAGTATTTAAACAACTCGCTTATTACTGACCTAATTAGGTCAGTATGACTGTTATAATCAGTACAGTGATGATAAAGCCTGATGTCTTGCTTTGCATACAGTGCCTTGCCTGAAACTCTGATAATACTTTATCATTTTATATACTGAAGTAGAAATTGCTGTGCCTCTTTGTTCAAGAATTATATATTGGTTCAGTGCTTTTTCAGGTAATTGTGATGGTAAGTGTAGACTATACATGGAAATGTTGTAGTTGGGTAGTGGGCCACCTCTGCTTGTTTGCTAATAGTTTCAATGTTCTGTAACATTTTCCGATGAGATCGTTCATTGTAGAAATCCCACCATGGTGTCAGAGTATTATGCATGAGTAAGCTAATAGCACTATATAAAAATATACTGTGTGCACTTACAGTATATTATATCAGACTTTATTAGCTATCTGGATGGAGTTTTCTTCGTTGCCAACCATTGTAGTTTCTGAGTCACATGCAGCTAGCCAATTTGCAAGTGCCACTGCTTTATCAAGGGATGCTCATACTTGAAATATTGATGCCAGAGCTAAATCATATGGCACTTGCCCATCAGTAGCTATGCAGTTGTCTTGATGAGACTGTCATACATAGCATAATGGCTGAGAAGGATGTCCTCTAGTGGAACAGGTTATATCCTGCATGCCTCTTAGAAAGACTGGTTCATATATAAAGCAATATAGTTAGTACTGTGATACAAGACAATCATGTTGTAATGTAAGTACTGAATTATAAAAGACGCCATAAAGTTGAAGTAGAAATTAAGGGTGTTAGGCATAGGAACATATTGCAAATGTCAAGGAGAATTATAGT